>NC_056734.1:851252375-851357375 GCF_019279795.1 Protopterus annectens
AGCTGTATGGGAAGACATCACACATTAATCATACCTGCACAGTCACAAGTTGAACTTTTTCCATACTTAGAGATACATAACACTGCATACTTACAGACAGGTGGGACATCCTGCACTTGGGCTTCTTGGATTCACTGGTCCATGAGTGCACCCCTCCTCCACTTCAGGTCATTATGGTGATGATATACCTGCTAACCAGTCTAGGGTATGCCAGTGGCACTGGTGAGATCACGAGCAAGCTGGTCCCAGGCCTCCACTTTGTACAGCAAGCCCTGGTACTGGCCCTGCAGCAGCCTGCCTTCATGGTTTTAACTAGGAGCCCAACCATGACCCTGGACTCCTGGATGCCCCAATGTTGCGCTCAGAAGTGCACATCTTCTCCAACGCCAGCCATTTTGGTCCTGCTGTGTGCAGTCCCAAATGGTTATGGCTGTATTCCCACCTGTGTAGCTTAAATAGGGCAGTTTTCCCGTACTTTTTCGTGATTGGCCAGTTTAAATATGCTGCACTATGCTTAGCTCCATGCAAATCCGCATAGCAATGCTTACACTAGCTAAGCAGAGCTGAATGCAGGTAAACAATACTTACACTAGCAAAGCATTGCTTAAATCTATTTTTTTCATTAAAGTTATAAATGTTTTACATATTCCTATTCCTTCTGTGCTATACGTGAGCCATATGATTGACATCTATCATTCACATTCCTTAAAAGTTTATTAATTAATTTGTCAGAGATGGGATTCAAACCAAGCATGTTCTACATGCTATACCATGGCAGTACCACTATGCTACAGTAGCTTGATGATGTTTTCTATCACACTAGCACTTCTTTATCATTTTCAGGATTTCAACCAGGCTAAGCATAGCTGTGTGCCACGCAAACAAGCTGCATGGTGCTTAAACTTCGGATTTATTTCATGAAAAAATATATATGATTAAATTTTTTTATGTTTTATTTCTTTCCTCTTGCCCTACTGCTTCCATGCATGTAGGGAAAGAGTGCATACATTTGGGGGTGTGCACTTGAAGGCTGCTGCCTCCTATAGGTGTTTGTATTATTTTTTTGTTTTTCAGTATCCGCAGACACTTAAATGTTAGCTATTTACATTTCAGTGTCTGCGGACACTTGTTTACTATATAATATTAGAGCCAGGCTGTAATATGATATAGTTTGACACTCATCTGTGTCAGAAAGTGTCATATAGCACTTTCAGAGTGAAGGGGGCGAGTTTCAGGTGCTGAGACTACTGACACACACCCCCTGCACTCATTCCTGTTTCGTGTCTATTTAGTTTAGATAGCAGCATGCCTTCATGCATATGCAAAGTGCGCTGCTATCCTAAACGGACACGAACCACTCCATGCAAGAATAGCCTTATTCTTGCACGGAGCTTCATGAATCCAGGGGGTTGTCTGGTCTTATTATATAAACATTCTGACCTTCTAAGTGGTGGAATGTTCATCATCATTGTTGCTACTTTTAATATTTCTGTTGCCTGAGTGGTGTTCATGCTGAAAACTATTAATAGAATCATAATGTTCTTCAGGCTCTCCTTCTTGTTCGTTATCCAACCCATGTGCTTGTACTTCATCATAATTAGTCTTAGCATAGGATATGAAGGATGTGGCATGTTTTGTTATTTAAATAATCTTGAGCTTCTGTACTCAGTTTATGTCTCTTCCTAAGTTAACAGAAACATTATTTTCTACTCTTGTAAAAATAGTCATATTTAGCAGCATTATATTCAAAAAGTAAGTCACTAATAATGTCCTCATTAAGCTTTTCTAGTTCACAGAACAATTCACTAATTAGTCATTACATTTAACAATTAACTGCATTAACTTAAAACCCAAATCATCAAAAACTAGTCACCTATTGAAATTCCATTTGGAAATTTGTATATTCTTAGTCCCTTAGGTACATGCTTATTTTTTAGGCTTTCATTTAAATAAATGTTATAGGTTCATAGGTTCATAGGTTCATACTAGGCTATCTGCCCAAGGGCATTTATAAGCCTAGCCCATAGTTGCGTGGTGTCCACTTCACCCCCCTTTGAAGAAAACTATGCCTATTATTTTTATTTTGCTGTGCCTCTGTCAACACTGAAGTAATCCCTGGGGTGGGGTATATGCATGATCTCCCATCCCATCATCAAGATTCCTCTTGAACAAGGAGCCGAGTGCTCTCCCCCTGTACCGTGTTTGATTTTTATTCAGCATATGGGAGTTCTGGGAGTGAATGGTCCCCCCTCCAGCATATTTCTTAATAACCATAAGTCAAGGTTTAAGTCTCCCACCCTTCTGAAGATCTAGATTTTTGAGGTGGTTTTGAAACATACATATTGAGGTTGGGCATATTCATCAATTATATGTCAGGCACAGGGCACAGTTCCCTGCTGAAATGATATCTGATGACTGTGGTTGTTCAGCAGTCAGCATTTTATAGATAGACGGTTTTTTATTTTGAATTTTTTTTTCCTTTATCCTTTGGTGCCTTGGCAGCTGCTGCAGGTGTCGGGGTCACGATCAAATACACCAGGAATGGGGCATTTGGTGACATGACCTGGGTCTAATGAGTGATGAGTACAGGGGATGATGACCTCCTAGATGGAATCCCTTCATGATCAGGTGGCAGGTGTAGAATGTAGAAAGGTTTTCATATTATGACATGAGTGTCAAACAAAAGGTTCCTGATGACCTGGGTCCCCAGATCCCTGATGACTTTCCCTGATCTCGGAAGTTTTTCTGTGCCTCAGTGGATTGCCCTATATATGGACTAGGGGTATAACCTTGCATGGCTCGGGCACCAGACTGCATTTTCTGGCTAGGCGTTTCTTCTTATATCTTTACCACCCATGTAGTTATGCATGGAAGGGAGCAGAGTCCTAGTTATATCTCATTCCAGATGTGTTGCAGTTATAGGCGCAGAGTGTCAAGTTGGTAACAAACTTGGTCACTGTACTAACCCTTCTTGTGGTGGACTGAGCCCTGTCCTTGGAGTAGAGAACAAGGCTGACAGTCTGACAGACGACAGGGTCCTGACACTGACAGTTTAAGGCTTTCCCAGTTTGTGAGTGCTGTTGTTACAGTTTGCAACTTATCTTCTGATGTGGAGTTGCAGTGGGTCTTGTGATGGGGTTCGATGATACCTGAGAGGGCCTTTTGTCGATAGGCCCTAGGGTCTGTATTGCTGCTGTTTTTGCCAAGTCAAGGTAGGCTGTAGTTTTGGCCCACCTCATCAATGGCCAAAATTTGACAAAGCCAAAAGTCAAAAGTTTTAAAAAAGCCAGATTAATCCTTCCATAAGAAATCAAACTGGGTTGGATCAAAGTTTGCAAGTTCTCTATCCTATGGACCATGAGTTCCGTACAGTGGCTTCACCCAGCTTCAGTCAGGACCTTTGCCTCAAGCAAGTGGAGTGACCGCCTTTCCTGAGGACACTGGAGGCAGCGCCCTTAACCAGAGATGGGACCAAGGTGAGAGTCCGTCTGAGCTCGGATCCTGCGAGGTGAGGACACCATCCGACAGCTGTGCTTGCACAACTTTTGGTTTCTCACCTGGTTCAGATGTTTTTTTGGGAGGACTCTGGGGTCTCGGTCCCTGCTATGAGGGGTTCTCCCTTGGAGAGCAGTTCATCAAATAGCATGAGATGGAGGGGGGGTAGGTTCGTCATCTGGTATAGATATCTCTCTGTTTTGGGCAGGAAGAAGAGTTTCTCTCTGTCAGCTTACATTGCTAAAATTAGTAGTATGGGTGCTCCTATTGATTCCTAATTTGATTCTTTTCTCTGTCTTTGATTGTCTTTTGAGATTTTTTCTTGAATTCTCTAAGCCTTATGATTAATTTTTACTTATGTCTTTTCTCTTTCTCTTGCTCATGTTGTAGATTTATCCTCCTTTTGTTCTCTCTTTGTTTTTACTTCTTATGTGTTCTAGAGTCTTTTGCCTTTGAGTTATTTCTTGTCAGTTTGTGTGCCTCCTGCCTGATCCATGCAGTCCTGTAGGTGCTGGTAGAAGGTATTTGTAAGGCTTTTTGTTTGTAAGAAGAGTTTTAGTTTTGCTCACACTGGAGATTCTGTTACCTTAAAAAGCATTTGCTCTAAGTCCTTCATCTTCCTCTCCAATGTTATAGGATGCTTGTAGTCATAAAATCTTGAAGTCTGGCCTTGAAAAACAATATCCCTGTAAATCCAGTCTCTAAGGTTGAAATTAGAGTTATTAGCAGTGGCAATATCCAACTATTTTTTCTGTCTAGTGTTATTTATTGTTGCTGAGCTGTTGGAAGCTCCATTTCCACTGTCATTAGTAAAATTTCCCTGGTTCAACAAACACGTTTGAATTGGATGTGTTGCCTTCCTTTTTACATTCTCAGTGCATTCTGGGATAAAATTAAGCTGTGTACACAAAAAAAACGAATTTCCAATAGGAAAAATGCTCAATATAAATGGAAATAATACTGTCCACCTCCACAAATAATTATAACATTTCCAGTATCAGCCATGTGCTCCACAATCCGCGTAATGAAACCACAAAGAATAAAGCAAACGTGGCAAAAAGCCAATAAATGGTAACTTGAAAAAACATAGAGGGCCTGAGTGTTACACCATAAGCTCTATACCTCTCAAATAAATGTACCAGTCACTTGTAAAAGTGAGGGAAGGTTTGTCAAATAAACTAATAAACAAAAGTCACAAGAGATGGTCTGTTGGATGAGATTTTAGGGTTTATTATAAGAATCATGTTACTGATAAAAAAACAACTGGAGTTCTAATTTTGTGGGATTATATGATTAAAAAATGTTTTAGACCAGTTGATAGGAAAAAATAACAATTTTTGTCTTAGGGGGTGTAAATCGTTTTAGGATTACAAAAGTTAATGAAATGCAAGAGAACATTTGATTTTGTAATAATGCATGTGGGACTGAATGACTTGATGAGAACTCCATTATATTATATGTTCTAGCAGGTGTAGGATATTTACAATGATTGTTTTAAATATAAAATTAATCTGTGTATTTCTGAAATATGTCCATCACAGTCACTGTCTGATTAACAGTTCTCTAAGGCTGTGCTGTTTAATACATGGTTGGACAAATGTACTTCCAAAGATCTGGATGTTATAAGGACCTAGCAAGATTGAGTTTCCATAGGAGAAAATTGCTGAGTAAGAAACATTCAGATATCATGAACCGTTTTTTTGATTTCAGTCAAATGTCAAATGTGAAAATGATGAAGGATATAAAATCAATCCATTAAAGATTTATTATGCAAATGCTAAGATTTTGAATAATAAAATTGACGAACCTCAACTGGTTTGTAAAGACAATGAATATAATGTGGTTGGGATTACTGAATCATGGAATTGTAAGGGTGTGATTTTCAGGGTTCCCTTCAGAATGTCAAATTTCTGAAATCTTGAACCTCATATGGTCGAGACCATATGATCGAGGTTTCAGAATTTCAGAATTCTGAACAGAGATCTGCATACAGTGCCGAATGGGAGATTTCCCTTTTCCTCACTGTAGTGCGATCTCAGAGTTGGTTTATTTAAGTAGTGGGGGTGTGTGGGGTGCAGAGGGCCTTGCCACCCTGCAGAAACACTTTATTTTTTTTTTTTTTGGATATGTTTCAGAATCTTGAGCTTCTGAGACCTTGATCATATGGTCTCGACCATATGAAGTTTGAGATTTTAGTAGATCAAGATTCTGAAGTGAATATGATTTTAACCAGGTTATGATCTATGATTGTTTATGGGAAAGTAGAAATGATGGCAGAGTTGCAGTGCTTATATTTAACATTATATCATCTAGGTTAATTGATATAGATCATAATCCTGAAATTTTATTCACAGAGCTGTTAGTTCTGTTACAAACTCCATTTATCTTTTCACATGCTATAAAAGTCCTGCCTTCTCTGTTTCAAATCAGTATTTACATATTAAATGACTACAGAGTTATTTGAATGTTAATAACCTAATTATATTGGGAGATTTAATTTTCCCAACATTAATTGGAAAAATGGAACAAAATATAACTGCAATGGAAGAAGAGTTTTATGATTTATTTTTGATTAATACCTTTATACAGCTTAATAATTTTCACACAAGGGTGAATAATATATTAGATTTATTGTTTACCTATATCAGCAATGGGATAATTAATGTTAAAATGTTATGTACATGGGGTAAATCAGATCACCTTACATTTGAATTTTCAGTCTTGTTGAGTTCATTTTTTTCAGTATCATACTAAGACAATATTTGACATGTCAAAATTATTTGGATTGGGTATAAGTCAGCAGATCAGTTCCATTGCTTTATCAATGATAAATCTTGATGATATATCTAATAATTGTGATACATTTGAACATATTTGTTGTAAGCATCTTGACAAGTGAAGAAAATCTATTACTTGGAAAAATGAGAAATTTCTTCTGCCTTGGTAGAATACAAAACATTAGAATTTGGAAAAAGTACAGCAGTGCAGCTGAAATAGGGGTTATAACTTAGATCATATAAAATTGAAGCTATCATTAAGAACAGCAAAACACAAATATAAAAAATAATTTGCTGACAGATGTTTCAATTAAGAAATCATACTCTTATGTTAATCAAATTAAAGGAAGGATAAAAAAAAAAACACTTTCCCTAATATTGTTGATGGTGCTGTATTATATGTAGGTATAAAACTAGCCAATGTGTTTAATAAGCATTTTCTTAGATGTGACCCTGTTAGAGAGGTTGCTCATTATGAGCTTGATACTATTTTAATGGATAATTCAGTGTGTAATTTTTAGAGTAGATGTACTCCATAAATTCTAGGGCTATATTAGAGATGATGGTAGTACAAGTCCTCATAATTTACCAGGTTATTTTGGGACCACATTCTAAATATATTTCTGCAACTATAACATCTTTTTTAACAAAATATTATGTGGTCATATCCCCATTGAGTTGGAAATGTGCTGATGTTATATCAATCCATAAAGAGGGACCACTGGAAAAAACTCTAATTATAATCCAATTTGTTTGACCCCATTGGTTGGTAAGAATGTTGAGACATGTCTCTTATTGTTATTGAATAATGATTTAAAGGATAGATTATTTGACACTTTGCAATATGGGTTTATACAGAATAGATTAGGTTCATAGGATGATACTAGGCTATTGGCCCAGAGGTCTTTGTAAGCCTAGCCAAGAATTTTGCCCATGTTCCCTCAAAGTCAGCACTTGTTCCCCCTGTCCAGCAGGGACACAGGTAGGATCCCAGGGGTACATTTTCTGTTTCCCATCCAGTCATCCAGGTTCCTCTTAAAGAAGGCTAGAGAGGTACTATGCTTGACATGGAGAGGGAGTCTATTCCACAGACAGGGGAGCCTTTGGGACATAAATCTATCCTGCCAATAAGTTCTATTAATGCCACAGACCAGGTTATGGCCTTGCATGCAGGTTGCGTGAGTACAGTTTGTCTTACGGATATGCAGCAACTCCATCAAGGCTGGGTCTGAAATGGCCTTGTATGCCAAACACAGGTCACCTCTGGGCAGTCTGTATGAGACTGAGTAGAGGGACAGGGCTTTTAGCCTATCTGTATAGGATAGGTGTTTGAGACCCTGGATTTTCCTGGTCAGGAATCTCTGTGGTCTTTCCAACTGCTGCATGTGCTTGGCAGGGTACATGCTAAAGGGGGAATTGTACTCAATAATGGGTCTGATAAGAGAGGAGTACAGGGATATTATGACCTCCTTGTTGCTGGATGAAATACCCTTATTTATGAGGTGGGCCATGTAGAAAGTCTTCTGTACAACGGAGGCAAATGGTGGTCAAAAGTCAGATTGCTATCAACCTGGGTGCCGAAGTTCATCACGACTGATTGCATGCTTAGTGCATTGTTATTAATGTGATAATTAGTGGGGATGACATTTTCCCCAAAGGGGATAATCATGCATTTCTTGGCATTCAGTTTGAGGCCATGCTTCTGGCACCAGTCATTAGCTTGGGTAAGGCCCTCTTGGAGGATATTCACATCACTTGGGGAATTTAAGACAGCACCCAGCTTGCAGTCTTCTGGAAACTTGATCATCCACAGACCACTGGTTTTGGCTTGCACCTCAGAAAAGTATATCCCAAACAGTTGAGGCCCCAAGACCAATCCTTGGGGTATACCGCTCATTACGAGTCTACTACTAGAGTTGGCTTTCCCTACTTTGACTGAGTGGGTTCTATCAGTAAGCCAGTTAGCTACCCATCTGGTAACATACAGGTTGATTCCTAGCTGGGAGAGTTTCTCTATTATGTCTGAGTGGGGAATAGTGTCAAAGGCTTTGGCTAGGCATGATCTCTCTTTGACAAACCAAACTGTGTGGGGTCAAGCGTTTGGACGTTGCCAATGTCCTTGTTTATAAGGTCCATGATAATGCATTCCATGGCCTTGCAGATCAGGCTAGTTAGGCTGATGGGCCTATAATTGCCTGGATCAGTGGCTGCTCAACCTTCGTGTAGAGGCATGACAGTGGCTGTCCTCCATTCAGCTGGGATGAAGCTGGTGCTCAGGGTTTGGTTGAATAAGGTGTCTAATGGACCTGAGAGCTCATGCCTGAGTTCATGTAGGATACAGCCAGGGATGTTATCGGGTCCCATGGAGACTGTATTTTTTGCCTTTGAGAGAGCATTAAGGACCTGCTACCTAGTGATGAGGGGAGGGGGCAGGTTCTGGGGATGTCCTGGTTTACTGATGAGGGGGGCAGGGGAATGAAGTTTTCACTGAACCTGTCTGTCAGCAGGTTAGCTATATCTATGGCATTTGTGTATGTGGTGTTATTGACCACCAGTTCAGAGCAGATTTGGATGTTGCCTTTGAGGTTGCAGACATATGTGAAGAAGGCCTTGTGATAGTCCTTAGTGGATGTGGCCAATTTGGAGTTGAAGTTAGTCTTAGAGGATTTCACCAGTGACCTTATTTGCTTGTTCAGACAAAGGAGATATTGCTTCCAACTTGGCACGTGCTCCTTCTTAGCCCTGGACAGCAATTTTTCCTTTTATTATGGAGTTTGTTTATTGCTGCTGTCCACCAGACAGGTTTACTCTTCCTTGAGGAAGATGAGTTGGTCCTGTCAAGTATTGCTGAGTCCATACAGCTATGTAGGTGCTGGTATAGTTTTTTGATGTAGGCTTGAACATTAGTACTAGTTCCAACTGAAGGGATTGTGGCTGTGAAGCTGCTTATACCTGCTCTGAGGAGATTGTAGTTAGCTTTGGAAAAGTGTTTTCGTTTGAGCCTGACAAGGGGGGGGGGGGGGTCAGGGGAGATAGTGACTTCAAAAATGATAGCTTTATGGTCGGATCTTACCAGGAGGATGAAACTGTAGGAGTGCTACAGTCGCTACTCATGTTGGTTAGGACCACCTCTAGTAGGGGTGTCGACCAGCTGAGCCAATGCATTGGCATTGATGAAGTTGAGGAATCTCTGGGCATTCATGTTTGGGCTAGAATAGGTCTTTCACTCTATGGCTGAGTAGTTAAAGTCACCCAGGATCAGGGTAGATGGTTGAATCTTGATGGATTCAAGTAAGTCCAGAAAGGTGGAATGGGCATCCTGAGTCATGATTGTTTTTTCTACAAATCTGATTAATTATTATGATCTCCAGTTGCTCTTTCAATAGATCTAAGTTTGTGGATTACTTCTGATAGCGTTTCATATAGCATTATTGGAGATGTTATGCACAAGCAGTCATTCAACTCTTACATTATTCATTGGGTATCAAACTGGCTACAAGGGAGACTTTATAGAGTTAGAACTGATTCTTACAATTCAGACTGGTACAGGTACATGGCAGAGTTCTGCAAGGTTTAGTTTTGGGACCCATGCTATTTAATATAATTTTTAAGTTGATGCCTAAATCATCTTCTATATTGATGGCTAAATATACTGATGATGTTAAGTTTGGATGTGTTGTAACTTCTGCTAAAGATATTGTTAAATTTAATTCTTTTTTAAGTTGATTTGTTTTTTGGTTAAAACTAAATGGGCTTAACATTTATAAGGATAAATGTGGTGTTGTATACTTTGGAAAGCACAATATTATTCCAACAGTGAAACTGGGACTTATTGATTTAACACTTTTGACTGAGTATAAGGATTTAGGTGGTCTTATTTGTACTAATCTTAAATTCAGAATTCACATTCAGATTCTAAAAGCTAAATTGATAAAACTATTGAGGCTAATTTTCAAGAACTTTACTTCAACTGATGCTGAAATCATTTAGAATATGTACCCACTATTAATGAATATCATTCCTTGATATGTGTATGTAATGAAGGCGATTTAGTCACCCTTAAGGGTATTCAGTGGAAGTATACAAAGGCATTAATGGAGGTCCAATGTCTTACATATTATACCAGATTAGAGCAACTTGAACTTTTTTCTAACAATTATAGATATCTTTGTGGTAAGTTGCATTTAGCTTCTAGGACTTTAGCAATTTATTAACTCTGTCAGTAATTAAATATTGATTTAATGGATTTATATTGTTCCATTAGAGGTGTTAGTTTTACATTTACAATTGGTAAATGTAGGACAGTAACTAGATAAAAATTTGTAACAAATTCTTTGGTATATTTGTGGAATTATCTAACTTTGTATATTCAACAGTGTGGATTCTTGAAATTATTTAAAGACATCTTGATATTTGGAAAGGTTCTAAATGTTTTTTTTTTCATTTATTCTGAGGTCTGCATTTTAATTTGGTTTTTGGCCTATGCAGTTACCAGTTGAACTATGAACTATGGTCAATAGCTTTTATATATCATGTCGACATCTGTCAATACTGGCATTCCTTAATGGAATTAGTATGAGTGTGCAAAGTTAGAATTTTGTATTTTCATGCGACCCCCCCCTCCCCCATGTAGCTGGAGAAGTGGCTCATTATGTTAAGTCTATGCACACTGACATTGTTAGGATAACTGTGCATTCAACCCCCTCCTCAGCAAAGAAAAAAATGACATAATTTTAACTATAAAAATAGTTAAACTAATAAAATTGTAAATAAATAGTTACAGTGCTAAAGTAGCTATGTAAGCTTATAGTCATTCCTTGTATTTTATGGAATTGAAAAAAATAATTAAACATGCAATTTTATTGTTTATGTATGTCACCCACTCTCTTTGTTACCATTCATTCTCTTTCAATTGTTTTTCTTTTTTAATGTCTCTCCATTTCTGTTAATATTATGCACAGCAGCACAGAGACCTGGGTCATGCACCTCTATGGCCCGTTTCTCACCTCCAAGTTAATATTCTTCTTGCAAAGGCCTCTGTTGCTCAAAGTATTCATAATGTAATGAGTCTGATCTTAGTGCACTGGGTATAGGGATCTATTCCCCTGAGGCTGGATGTTGTCTTACATTTTTATCATACAACTGCATTCCATTCACCAGCAATGTTTTCTTTTTTTACAACCTTTTATAGTACTTCAGTGGCATATTTGCCTAGTACTCTGGATCAGTGAGTATGAGTGACACAGTGATGGGTTAAATATAGTAAGGTATATTTCTCTTTTATTGCTGCCGTATGTTCCATCACCCTGATATGTGATTTATCTTCACTTTTTCTATGTCTGCTCCTGAAGAATACCCAACTAATGCTCTAATTTGGAGAATGTGAGTTACACTGGGATGCTTTCAAAGCTATGCAGGTGTAATTATCTTGTCTTGCTAATCATATGTTCCTTTCCCCTGAAATAACACATTCCTATCATCAATGTGCACATTCTGCCATGAGGTTTGGTACTGTTGAACAAACTGTGACTATGGAGTCATCAAACATTGTTTAATAAGAAGTTGTGATATGTTTCTAATTCACCTCCATCTAGCTCATTTATTCTTAGATCATCTGGTGTGACCTTCTTCTTTTAATGTTGGTTATGTGTTCCATTTCCATCCCCTAATTGTCATATGATAGTTACCAGTGTTTATTTTTCTGGTTTAACATTCCCTTGAAATGTATGTTTTCTGACACATTTGTAAGTTCTTATGTGGTTTTACATGATAATGCACTTAACTAGAGAGCATCAGTTAGACAAGTAAATGATCAAATCCATGGATGTTTACCTTGAAGCAGTGTTCAAACAATGCATATCAAATACTAATCTCTTCAAATGCATGTATGATGTGTGTAACCAGTTTGACATTACTCTGTACATTGTTCATTCAGAAGGGGGTGGATTTTGATACCCTGATTATTGTATGCTTGTTATCATTGTTCCTTTAAAGTCTTCCACAGTGTTTCAACATTCCCCTGGAATGTGTTCTCTGACACATTTGTTATAAGCTCTTCCCTGGCTTCACTTGAGAACATACTTTTAAGGGAGGATCAGCTAAGCAGGCAGGGTTTCAAACTCAGGGTTGTCTACATTGTAGTGTTCTTCAAAACAATGAATTTTAAGTACTAATCACTTACATGAAATGAACTTAAACACTGAATGTATATGTAACAGTTTGGCATTATTGTGCACATTGTCCATGCAGTGAGGAAAGGGGTTTGATTCCCTGATTGTTTTATACTGATTACCAATGTTCATTTTTCTGTCTTCCACAATTTTCAACATTCCCTTGAAATGTATGTTTTATAACATATTTATTATAAGTTCTTCTGTGGCTTCACTTGATAGTGCAATTCTGTAAAGACTATTAATTAGGCTGACAGGGGTTTAATTCCATGGATGTGTACATTAACACAATATATTAAATAATCTGCATCATACACTAATAACATACCTTGAAAATATGAAATAAAATAAACATAATGCATGTAAGTGATAGCTTTCCTGGTTCAGTGTACTCTTGCAGTGATGTGTACAGTGTCAGTACACACTCAGAATGATTTTAATACCCTGGTGATTGGTATGTTATTTTTCAATCCCGGGGATTCAGCAAGTTCTGCACAGAGTGCAGGAATAGTGCTAGAGCTGCTACAGGCAATATGGCTGACGAGCGATCCAGGAATGAGCTCCTGGGATGTGCACGAGCACTCCTACAATATTCCTGCACAGACACCACTGCTATATGCTAATTATCCCATTTGCTGGTGAAAACAAATGAGGTGAATTAGTGATTCAGGAAACAGGCAGGCATCTGTGCAGGAAAAGTGTAACCTGCAGAAATGTATTCGGTTACTAACCAAACACATTTCTGCAAATTACAAAATGGAGGCATGACTGCTCCAAAGAAAGCATATATTAAATGTAGTAGGCATGCCAATGGCCAGATATATGACTATTGGCATGAGAAATAGTTGCACAATTATAAAAAATAACTTTTATTTTTTTGGCAGAATTTGGCCGTTTAAGTGTAGGGCAGAAGTGCGCAAACAGAATCGGCCGAAAATAAGAAAAGTTGGAAATAAGCTTTTAAACCCAAGTCAGCATTTTGCCATGATAGTCAATGGCATGCATAAGACAACAATACCAGGGAATAGTGATTGTTAAGGGGGAAGGCTCAGTGTGAGTGTGGTATCTATGAATTAGCATTCTGTTTTATGCAAATGAGGGGATTGATATTGAATCACAGAATTCCTCTCGGTGTTAGCTTGCACCCAACCGTGTAGGTGCAGCAACACCATGGTATAAGTATAAGAGGTAGATGATCTCATAAGGGGAGTGTCATACATGCTGTAAGCTTATTGGAACCCTTTTGCCTCTGTTTGCCCTTTGTTTATTGGAACCCTTTGGCCCATGTTTGCCCTTAGCTAAGCACAGCTAAGGAAGGGGGTGTGTCTGAGGCTGCCTAGGAGTGTTTACATTGCCTAAATGGATGTGTGAGCTGCGCACTAGGTTTTAAACAAACACAAAAAATCCCAGGAAATAGCAGCTCTGTTCATATCTGAGCAGTGGGTATATGTGGCGTGCCTCGGGGCTTAAACGGGAAGGCAATGGGAAGCAATCAAGTAGAACTAGCATAGCTGGCAGGTGAAATGTATCAGAATTAGCCAATTACACAGGCAGCAGCCCAGCCCAGCACACTACTATAAACTGTGCAAACACTTTTCACTCTGTTTTTTCCTGCAAACTCTACACCATCAGTGTACACAGATGGGGAACTTTTACCTGACAAAACTAACAAAATGTTAGGGGCTGCTGCTGCTCTCATACATCAATATGTGGAAGAGACTGAGGGTGGTGAGGATGTGAATGCTGATGGCCAATCCACAGTGAGGCGAAGGAGAAGAGTGTACTGACCCAGGGTAACCTATCAGGGGCTACATGAGCTGGAGATAGTGGAGAGCTATAGGGTGGACACCGACATTCTACAGCAAATTGTTGAGGTGTGCCGGCCACTCCTCACACACAGAACCAACAGAGGGAAACCCATCCCAGTGGATATCAAGGTATGTGTAGGCTTAAGAATACTAGCCACAGGTACCTTCCAAAGGGCAACTGGGGTTATCATGGGGATCTCACAGGCATCAGCATCCAGGCTACTCCACCAGTTCCTGGAAGCTATGTCAGCACATGTCGGTGAGCACATATATTTCCTCAACACCCATGAGGCATTGCCCAACAATATGCATCTCTTCCACCAAATAGCAGAATACCCTGAGGTAGTGGGTGCTATAGACTGCATGCACATACACATCAAAGCACCACCTGACCTGGTGAGTGGGGTAGGGTCTACATAAACTGCAAGGGCTTCCCCTCCATCAACTGCCAAGTTGTGTGATGCCCAGGTCATTATCTTGAATGTGTGTGCTGGCAGCCCTGGAAGCTATCACGGCTTCCACATCTGGCATATGACACAGCTGTACCAGTCATTTGCCAGTGGGGACAGCCCATATGGCCACCTAGTGGGAGATGCTGGTTATGCACTGGAGCCGTGGCTGATGACACCCATCAGAAATGCACAAATACCCAAACAAGAACTCCATAATGATACACACACACACACACACACACACACACACACACACACACACACACACACACACACACACACACACACAAACCAGAATCATAATAGAGTGTGTGTTTGGGATGCTCAAGTCATGGTTTCACTGCCTGGACATATCCGGTGGAGCCCTGCAGTACTCTCCAGCTACATGTATACAAATGTTCATAGTATGTGCCATGCTACACAATATGATCATATGGAAACAGTTGCAGCAGGAACAGCATGGGGCAAGGCCTCACAGCCCCCCACCATTGCCAAGGCCATCACAGGCACAGAGGGACTCAGAGGAGGAACAACCTGAGCCTGCCCATGTAAGCAGAAGGAGGCATGCCCAGTATGCCCAGGCTTTGGCAAAGAGGACATGAATGACTTTGAGGCCATTGACAGTCATTAAACCTCCCATTGCCCTACTTTAACATGCCTGCTGATGTCAGTCACCTTTTAATAACCCTTTGGACAAATGCCAGCCCCATAAGCTTTGTGGTGCTTGCGATAACTGCGTAGTGCTGTAGTGTATCATACTAGTTAGGTAGGAGCTCTAATCCCAGAGATGGCAACTGTGAAACTGTGTGTGTTTGTGTAAGAGAGTGTGTGTCTTTGATGATACTTGATTTTATGGACATTGACACTTACTACTCTTCCCTTACCCCTCCTTTAGCACTGCTGCTGATGTTAGTCACCTTCAAAGATACCCATGGAGAGCTCTGCAACATATAAGCTCCATGGTGCTTGCGATGCCTGTGTAATACTATAGTTTAACATACCAGTTAGGTAGAAGTTCTAATTCCAGAAATGGCAACTGTGAAACCGTGTGTGTGTTTGTGTGAGAGAGTGTGTGTGTCTTTGATGATACTTGATTTTATGGACATTGACACTTACTACTCTCCCCTTACCCTTCCTTTAGCACTGCTGCTGATGTTAGTCACCTTCAAAAATACCTGTGGAGAGCTCTCCAGCATATAAGCTCTGTGGCACTCAAGATAGCTGTGTAATACTATAGTGTAGCATACTAGTTAGGTAGGAGTTCTAATCCCAGAGATGGCAACTGTGTATGTGTGTGTGTGTGTGTGTGTGTGTGTGTGTGTGTGTGTGTGTGTGTGTGTGTGTGTGTGTGTGTGTGTGTGTCTTTGATGATACCTGATTTTATGGACATTGACACTTATTACTCTCCCCTTACCCCTCCTTTAGCACTGCTGCTGATGTTAGTCACCTTCAAAGACACCTTGGCACAGCTCTCCAACATGTAAGTTCCATGGGGCGTGCCATAAATGCGGAACAATGTAGTAGCAGTAACTATATAGGTATGGGTTTGAATCTCATCTGTGGAAAATGTTTGTATGTCTGTACCTTAAAGATTTTGGCCCCATTTATACCCAGTACACATCTCAAAGCCTGACTTTAGCAGTGCTGCAGATATCATCCACCTTAGAAGTACCTGTTGCCAACCCTAAACCATGTAAGGTCAGTGGTGCGTGTGGTAAATATGTAACATAATGGTCCATAAAGATAGAGGTTTGAACCTCACCCCTGTCAATGTAAATGTGTGTAGGGTAAAATTATTTTTGGGATCTCTCACCCACTACATCACCCAATGACAGTATTTACAAGGGCTGGTGATGTTCCTCACCTTAGAAGTACCTTGGGACAACATCCATCCTATAAGCTCCGTGGCATGTGCGATAAATGCGGTACACTATAGTAGCAATACATAGCTAGGTAGGGGTTTGCATCTCAGTACTGGCAAGTATGTGTCTGTCATCAGTATTATGTGTGGAGGTTACTGTGATTGTGTAATAAAAAGATCCATTGTGGGGCAGGTTTTGCTAAATTATTATGTTGAGGACCTGGTATAAGTCACAATGTCCACCTTAAAAGAACACAAACACTGGAGAGGTTGGTGTAGGCAATCCATAGCCCTACATGTGACATTATGGATTGGTGAACAATATAGGCAACCCTTCTATTACTCAGAGAACACTCTCCACCCACATTTCATGCACAAACACCCTTGGCTAGGCAACAACCACTATATTGGTAGTTCCCTGCATATTGCCTCACAGATAGTAACTACTGTGTGATTGCAGTGGACTACATGCCTATTGACCACAACAGTGCCACTAACTTCAGAAAGTACTTTGATGTGTTACATCTTCTGACTGAATGTGTGTTATCCAGCAAGTAAAAGGACATGGCACCCTGTTCCATCCCCTCAGCAGGCAAATAAATGTGTACAGTGGCCCTTTTGCCATGTTCCCCACTGGCTGCCTGCCACAACTGTAGAGTCTGCAAATGTAACCCACAAAGGGAATACCATGCCTTATACACATGCCCTGTATGGACGGACACCACTAACTCCACTGAATACCTGTATCATGCTGTCAATGTATGTGCAAGCACAACCTCAGTTACATAGCCAGGTATCACCAAATGAGGTCAGGAATGCTACACAGAAGATAACAATCTGTCCACACAACATGCCCCAGAGACCTCAAGTACACTTCCACATGTCAAAGAACATGCATGTGGGACATGGGCACAACCCAGTCACTGTCCATGTTATGGAATATAGATCACATACATGGGATGCAGTGCACATAATTGGCCACCCACAATAGTAACCCAGATGAGTGGATGGTGAATCCAATACCCACCCCTGGGGACCACTCCAGGGACTACACCCCTGAGCCACACTGGGGACTATTGTCATGTGGCCTGATGCCAAGGTATTCCCTTGTCTTAGTCTTGTACAGCCTTCAGGCCCATTCACCTACTACACACATGTGAAGCAACAAACCTATGCATCTCAGTACTGGCAAGTGTGTGTGTGTGTGTGTGTGTGTGTGTGTGTGTGTGTGTGTGTGTGTGTGTGTGTGTGTGTGGAGATGAATGATTCTGAAGCCATTCACACTCACTACACCTTCCAGTGCCATACTTTAGCATGCCTGCTGATGTCAGTCACTTTGAAATAACCCTTTGGCCATATTTCAGCCCTGTAAGCTCTGTGGTGCTTGTGACAAGTGCGTAATACTGTAGTGTAGCAAACTAGTTAGGTAGGAGGTCTAATCCTGATCCTGCTAATTATGATTATGTGTGTGTGTCTGTGAAAGAGTGTGTGTGTGTGTGTGTGTGTGTGTGTGTGTGTGTGTGTGTGTGTGTGTGTGTGTGTGTGTAAATGTTTGTGTGTCTTTGCTGACACCTGACTTTGTGGACATTCACACTTACTACACTTCCCTTACCCCTCCTTTAGCACTGCTGCTGATGTCACTCACCTTCAAAGATACCTTTAGACAGCTCTCCAACATGTAAGCTCTGTGGCACATGAAATAACTGTGTAACAGTGTAATAGCAATGCATAGTCAAGTAGGGGTTTGAAACTCAGTAGTGTTAAGTGTGTGTTTTGTGTGTATGTCATCAGTATCCTGTTGGGGTGATTGTGTAATGACAGGATCCATTGGAGTGTGGGTTTTGCTACATCATTATATTGAAGACCTATTTGTCCCAATGTCCAACAAGGCCAACAGTTTTCAAACACTGTAGAGGTTGTAGACAATTCACAGCCATAAATGTGTACAGCCATGTGCAATTACTATGTGACAGTAAGGATTAGTAAACAATATAGGCAACCGTTATAATACCCAGGTACCTCTCTCCACCCATGGATCATACACAAACACACTTAGCTCTTACTCCCTTCCTTTCTTACTTTGTCTCTGTCTCTGTGTCTCTCTCTCCCTCTCTGGTGGATGTGGAAAAGTACATCTGTTTTGCATAGGCAGCAACTTGACTTTTATATGTAATGCTTATGGTCAGCTGATGGCCTGTGCATGAATTGGAGTCCCCCACTTGCTAATTGCATGTGGAACAGCTGTGGTATCATTCCTATAGCCAATTGCATGGAAACACACTCCTATAACTAAGCACTTCATGTGGGTGTTGGCCCTTTTCCTTCACTGTGAGCAGGACTTCATGTGGGTGTCTGACAAACAGCATCACAGAGGGTAGTTAGAAATACCTCTTACAACATACACTGTGGAGACAGGCCAACAAACAGGAAGTGGATGTTCCAGACATGGGGACAGAATATAAGTATTGCTGTTCTACATTTGAAGTAATGTTGGTTTAACAGGGTTTGTGTGGATATGGCTGTTCTACATGATTTAATGTCTGGCATGACAGTGTTACGTGGTTGAGGAAACTCTCTCCTGTAGGGCTATCTGCAGACTGGCCAGAGTTTGGAGTCTTAGATGTGGTGTGTTACTCACACACTTTCTGTCTTTAGAAATGCAGTAGTATACTCTGAGGATTGCAGTCAGTACATGGTGACATCCATGTGAGTTACTGACTTCATATCCCTCAGAAGAGATATGTCACAACAAACCATGTTACACCAGGAATGTTCTCAGTTTATCACAGCAATATATCAATACTGGCCCTGTGGTTGTGCCTCTGTCCCCAAGTCTGTCACCCTTTGTCCATATGTCATGCAGTAAGAAGTGGATATGTACAGCATATTATTATTTCTTGACATCATTCCTGATAACAAACCAGTGATATATCAGACTGCTAGACATATTATATATAGTAGGCCTTATATTTGAGGACAAAACCTGGACATTCTGTTTTAGTCTGTCTAGTAGTGAGGTCTGTGTACTTATGGTGATTGTTTACAGTGTGTCAGTATTGTGTAGCAGTGTATTGTGAATATGTTACTTGGTCTGTGTACAGACTGTGGTAGATGTCAGTGTTCTCGGTCCTGTTCTATCTGATGTTGCATGGATTCTGGTACCCTGTCAGCGTATATGTTTGTAGGGCCAGACTGAGACATGTCCCGTACCACAGTCAGGCATCAGACTACACTGTGATTTGGGCCAGTGTATGTAGGGTTAGCGTGTGAGTGGCAAATATGAGGATAGTTTTGTTCACACAGTTCATATACTGTCATATTAATTAGGCTTACCATACTGTGACTGTGTTGAGATTGGTTGTGGGTATGCACTTTCACACTGGTGTCTGTTATCCATTCTGTTACATGCCTGTAGTGCCTGCTACATTTGCAAGTACATGTTTATTCCCCCATAGAAAACTTGAGTCATTGTTGTAGCAGTCTGTCTGTAGTTTACACAGTGCTTTGTGACATGCCTAGCAGCTCAGTGTATTTACCTAATGTGATGTTAAGTCCAGATATTTGTCAGATGTACTGTTGCCTGGCCACCATATGTGTTGTGTATTTCTGAGAAAGCAGTGGGATGCTGTGAAGATGTATGTCACTAAATAGTGGGAAGTATGTGGGCTTGGGACCTCTGCTCCTCCAGTTAATATGTGTTAGGACAGACAGGAGGGTGTAAATGCATCAACTGTGTGAGCTTATCTATTCCAGTATTTGTGTGATATCCCCATTTTTATGGCTGTAAACATCCCCTTTGTCAGGCTTGGTCCACATGTCCTGCACTAAGGAGTTCTGTGTATTCCTCTGGACTGACCAGATTGTGTCAGACTGTCTAGGTTTATTGGTCATATTTCTGCTGTATTCCACAGGATCATTACTGTGATTTGTGTAGTACATCACTATGATGATTTTATGATGTCTGTCAGTAACTGATGGCATATATGTCAGTATCAGAAGTGACTTCTTACACAACATGTCTGTTGACACAACCTCTGTTATTGTAGCAACATTCTACATTTATACCTGCAATACTTACATTACATTCCCTTGCACTAAGAGTTTGTGACTTATGGTGCTGAGGTATGACTTCACTAAACGTTATGGACATATGTTATATATACATACACACATATATATACATACAAACACACATATATATATATATATATATATATATATATATATATATATATATATATATACACACATATATACTTATATAAATGATTCCCCTTCACAATCTCAAATTACTGAATGCTCAAAATTCAGTAACTCGAGACTGTAAAGTCGAAAACCCATAAGTGCGAATCTGCATAAGCACGACTTCACATATCTCGAATTCGTGCTTATGCATGTCAGCTATGGGATGGGAAGTGTGTGGGTCGGGATGTGTTATGGAAGTGAAGGTAAGTGAGTGTATGTGTGTGTTTTGTAAGTTGTGTGGGTGGGTTAGGGTAGGTAGGTGGGAGTATGAGTGTGAGTGTTGGATGTGTCATTATTTGTGTGTGTGTGTGTGTGTATATGTGTGTGTGCGAGGCAGTTTAAAATGTCTGTGTGGTGTTTTTTATTTTGGTATTAGTGCGATCTCGGAGTTAGAATATATAAGTAGGGGGGTGTGCAGGGGGGCTTGCCCCCCTGTGTTCATGTAGTGTAGGGCTTGTAATGTTTGTGATGTGGGTTGTACGGTGTGTGCGTTGTGTGGTGTATGTGTTGGGTTTTTTGTTTTCCTGCTTGTGGATTTTGGGATTTTACAGTCTCGAGTTACTGAATTTGGAGCATTCAGTAATTCGAGATTGTGAAGGGGAACTATATAAATATATATATATATATATATATATATATATATATATATATATATATCTATGTATATATATATATATATATATATATATATATATATATATATATATATATATATATATATATATATATATATATATATATATATATATATATATATATATATATATATATATATATGGTTCCCCTTCAGAAGATCGAATTCCTATAAACTCGAAATTCATAACCCCGAAGCCAGAATCTCGAGTTTACAGAAACTCAAAAATGTGAAGGGAAAATAAAAAAAATAAAACACCTTTCTAATGTTTTTGCAGGGAGCTTCACCCCCATGCACCCCCAGGGAGCTTCACCCCCATGCACCCCCACACCTCCCTACTTAAATATTCCTACTCTGAGATCGCACTACAGTCAAGAAAAGGGAAATCTCCCATTATGCGCTATATGCATAAGCACGAAACAGAAGATTTCCCAGTCCTTTGCTATAGTGCAGTCACGCAGCTCTAGATGACAGCTGCAAGGGTGCAGGGGGACCTAGCCCCCTGCAAAAAAGGTAACCGAACAATTTTTTTTTCTAACCCTAAATGTCCCATTCACAATTTTGAGTGACTGAAAGTTTGAGATTCTGGTCTCGAGCTTATGCATTTTGAGCTTACATTCATTCGATCTTGTGAAGGGGAACCATATATATATATATATATATATATATATATATATATATATATATATATATATATCCTTATGTGTAAGCATGAGTGTTGTATATGCCTTCCCAGATGTATCCCACCATATTTATCTATGTGTATATTTAGATATAAAAACATGACTGATTCAACACTATTTTCACTTCCAAGTACTAAACAATTGCAGTATTCAAAGCAGTTGTTCACTACTATTCAGTATGTGTCCTGAATTAAATATATGAAAAACACCAGACATATTTATAGCTCCGATGTCTTATTGGTTAACTGCTGTGACTATAGTGTACAGGGTCCTGGGTTCAAGACCTGTAAGGACTGTATATTTTGTTGCTAGGCGGAACAAGTACTGTTGGATACAGAGTGGCTAAGGCAGTTTTGAGCAGCTTTAAGTGGGTTTGCGTGATGGTAAGTGGTGCTAACATACGGGTAAATGAAAAGGTGTTTACACTATGCAGCCTTCACTTACCAGTTTGCAAATCTGCTTAGCATTTACATTTAAACAATTCTTACACCTGTTAAGCATAGCTCAGCCCTGGTAACCAGTGATCACATTCCACTCTGATAAAATAGCAGGGTAATGACATTTGTAATAAGTGTATTTAATTCCATTACATAACATACTTCTATGTGCTGTCATTACAGTAGCAAGGGGTGTAAGTATACTGTATGGGACACCTGAGTATACATGGCTAGTACAACAATCTTTTCTCTTTGTATGTGTTTCATACATGGGTAGTATCCCAGGTTATATGCAATCACACTTGCATGTATTGTATCATTACGTTACTACTTTTAATAGTGCTTTTCCAAGTAGGAGTAGATTGCAGATTGTAGTACTGGAACCATACAACCCTGCATGCAAAGCTGGACTCTGAGTACTGACTATCATGTTCTTGGTGTGTGAGCTGTATGTTATTACGTATCTCCTATTGGATATTGATCTGATATGTGATACTAAATGTAGACTACAATGTGTGTAGGACATGTCATTGAGGAATGCTGTCATGTAGTAATGGCATACCTATCAGTGTCAGATGTCTATCTGTCAAAACACTCATCCTAATGCATAACCTGTTGGCTAGTTGATTTCTGTCTGTCCTCTGTACAGATGTGCAGATGTCAGGTATTCATCTTGGCTGCTTACAGGCAGTCTATGATTGACTGACACTGACATGTCTGCCCAGCTGTGTTGTGAATGCCACAGCTAGGAAACCCCACCCTGTATGCACCACATGCCATGGATACCTCAACCAGACTACCACAGACAACAAAACATGCTTGGATACAGGTGTCTAACCTAGACACTGGCCATGTTATGTAATATATGTTGCATACATGTCAACTGTCCCTCTGCAAGAGAAAACCAGATGATTGGATATTGAATTTAACTGTCACCCTGGGGGTCACACAAGTGGCATCAGTTGATAAATGGCCTGCTGACAAATGTCAGGTGGCATGATACCAGTGTACCCACATGCCCTACTCTTCTCATCTCTCCATGGACATTAGCCTGGTACACACCTAGAAACACCTGCACCTATGGACCCCAGTACTGACAAATGTGTCAGTGTGCATTACTAAAAATAACAGTGTCTGTGTGTGTTGTAGTTGACAATACCCTGAGGGTCTTCTCACTCACTACAACCCGATTGCCATACTTAGAAACGGCTGCTGCTGTAATTGATGTTAAATGTACCAAGTGTGTGTATGTGTGTGAGTGTGCATATTTATAGGAGATAGCATTCTGAGGCCGCATTCTCCAAATACAATTAATCTTGCCATACATTATAAGGGATAGTGATGTTGCTGACATTAGGAGAGACATGACAAACCCTCACCCTACTATCCCTGTGGCATGTGCAGTAAATGCACATCCCTGTAGCAGCAGTGATTAGATAGACAAGGGGTTGTATTGCAGTCCTGGTCAATGTGTGATTGTGGGTATGGTAGAGCATTATCATGAGTTTCAATGAGTACAATATCCAGTGCGGCGTGTGGATGCTGGGTATACTGTCTTTACACCATGGTACCTAGTACATGTCCCAAGGTCCACTGTATGAGGACCGCTGTCACCATCAATCATACAGGTAACTGATTACACTATCTAGCCCAATGATGCATGTGATGTGTGCAAAATCTCTGTAACAGAATGGACTCACTGACACGGTAGTTAGCACTGCTAAACGCTGGTCTGTCAAATGTGTCTATGACTATATGTGTTTGTCAATGTGTATATGACAGTATGTCATACTATGTATTGTTCATTAACACTCAGTACATCTCCCATTATCATACTGTAAAAGGCCTGGTGATGTTCTTCACTTAACAGGAAACTTGGGACACACCTCACCCTAAAAGCTCTGTGGTGTGTGTAATTAAATCCAAACATATTAGCAGCAATAAGTACCTAGGTAGGGGTTCTACTCTCAGTGTGTGTGTGTCCCAGGAGATCATTTGTCTGAGAACTAACTGACTAAAGGTAACATTTCAAAGCAATCTTCTTGTGGAAATACATTCAGCAAAACTAGTAGTGGATGTGTACATGCCCTCTTCTCCACTGTACAGCTGTACACTGATGCAGGAGTTGGTATATATACATGGGTGTGGTTGTTGTGGCCACAGCCACCCACATTGGAATATTTGTTGGGGGAATCTCCACACTTAGTGTGCTGTTATACTGTACAGGTTATGTTAACAGGTTAAGTATTCGTTAATCATACCATGTGTGGTTCTACACCACCCCACACCCTCCAAAGTGGGGGGCTGTGCCACCCATACCAGCACACCTATGTTTACCAACTCCAGGATTGCACTACATTGGGGAAGAGGACATATACCTTGCCAGTACCATCATCAATGACATTAAACTGGCGAACTGATTATTTCCTGATATGATGTTTTGGCAATTTGGTCTGGGTGGAATTAGATAGGCCAAAATGAGTTCACTGCAAAATGAAGTACATCCATGTGAACAGTATTCTCTGTGTATTGCATCAACACCAAAGCCTGTGTGTGTGTGCTTATGTGTGTGTTTGTGTGTGTGTGTGTGTGTGTGTGTGTGTGTGTGTGTGTGTGTGTGTGTGTGTTATTCACGGACATTTGGCGTGTGCCACACAGTACACTTACAATTGTCTACTGTAGAAGAGCTGCTGACATCAGCCACCATGCACTCACCTGTATACACCTCAGACCTATCAGCCATGTGGAACATGCAGTAACTGTTTTACAGACCTGTTACCTGTGTTCAGCTGTACCCGGGATATGACATAACCAATGTGTCACCACAGTGCAACACCCCTTGTAGGACAGGAGAGCAGACCAACATCCTGCTGACACATAGACTCCTAGAACACAAACAGAATACATTATGGAGAGCACAATCAGTCAGTGTTAATAACAGTTATAATGCAACATGGCTGGACAGTTATACATCCTGACATGTAAGCATTAATCATTTCAGCTGAAAGCATGTTAAACAGCATTACATTGTTAAACCTTAGGACATTCACCCTATGTATCAGAACCATATCAGCGTGTCCCTGCATCAATGGTATGGATGACAGGGATGTGGCACAGGTATCATCATATGCACAGGGTGTGTTGCGGGTTTGCCAGAGGCCTTGGCTGAGCCGTTTGGTTTACACCATGCGCGTGGGTTAGGGGGTTCTTTATTAAATGGGCTGTGCAGATGTGGTGTGTGTAGGTATGGAGGTGCCCTAGCTGTGTTGACGAAGTGTGTGTGTATGTATGCACACATGTCTGGCATGTGGCTGCCCTATACAGGGGTTTGTTGGACAGCTGAAGACCATACATGGCAGGGTGTACAGTTCACTGTTTCTGGCCATGGACACGGGAACTGTGCTTGCCAGGGGTTTCACTGGCACTACCAGGCAGAAGCCCAGATGTGTTACTCTCCCCTGATGATGAGGATTGTCCACTGGATCCACGTCCCTGTTGGGACCGGCCAGGACCACGTGCACATAAACATGGCCTGCTGCATTGTGAGGTGGAAAGCACCCCCCCTGCAGTGTTGTTGCTGATACTGCCACTACAGGAGAAGTCTTGAGTTGTTGCATGTCCACGTAGATCTCCACCTGTTGGTGTTGCTGTCCTACGTCCACATGACCGTGGCCCTACTCCTACCACATGCTGTACCACAGACACCACAGGGTCGAGGATTCCCACCATCTCACCCAACGGTCTATCCAGGACCTCTGCAAAATAACGGGGGGCACCTGCAAGATCACGTATGTTGTCAAGTACAGCAGAATAAGTAGCCCTCTGGAGCCTCAGACTCTGTCTGGTGTAACGTTCCATACATGCCTGTCTCTCCATGATGGCCCAAAACATGCGTCTGATGACACTTACTGTGGCACTTCTGCCAGGGGCATGATGACCAGCAGCCCTCCTACGAGCACCCCTGTACATCTGCCTGTGTGTTACCTCACTGGTAATCTGGCTATGGCTGCTGTGTACAGACACACTTGCCATAGTCCCCACACTGTCCACAACCCATCAACTGTCCCTCATCTATGGCCACTGGTGATGGGGTTTGTATGGGCATTGAGACTGTGTGCGGGGATGGGGTGGATAAAAATGGGATGTCAACCGACCACACAGCTTCAGCCCCTGACAACACTGCCTGTGCCTCACCATGCCTATCATCATTGTCAAAGTCTGTATGGACACTAACACCGGTTTGCCTGCAGGAGGGACCCCAACCCCTCTCACCACCTGTGAGGGGCAAGCAGAAAATGTAATTTAAGACTGCACATTATGATTTACCTTTACACACACACACATACACACACACACACACACACACACACACACACACACACACACACACTTACGTACAGGTGAGGTTGCACAAAGATATTACACAGACCTCTCATTGCCCAACAGTCAACATGCATGACATATGGCAATCAACAGCATGCACTGCAGTCATACTCATTCCTTGTTACCAACATTCATTCCCAGGGAAAGAATTTGCTTAAAAGCAACTTTGCTATTTTACCCTTTCGTTCTTTTACATTCGATCCAGACACATTCGACAGAATGTGTCTTCGATCACGTAATAGGAGCCCACCTAGTTCCTGCTAATGAACAGCAAACCTAAAAGTGTACACTGGCACCAGCAAGGTAAAAATGGTGATGGTGGCCCTGGGGTGGAGTGAGGTGTTGCTTGTGCACCACATGTATCTTTATGAATACTGTCTGCAGGTTTCAGCCTTGGTCTCATGATACCATTACACATTGCAACACATGCCTTTGGGAGACTTGATGTTATGCATATGCTATCTGTAGAGAGCCCTGAATGATGTTGCCTGTGGAATGACTCTTCTGTCTGATTACCCTAACCCATAGGCCACACTTATGCAAATTCCAGGTGATTGTCGACACAGGTACTGTACAGGCAGTACTTGCTAGACATTCCTGCAAGCCCCTCAGTGTTGCTGCATGTTTTTGGGCACCCTCCATGACATGACCAGTTTGCAACATGTGTTGTCATCTGTTTTGGATGGACATCTGTTTATTTTCTACATTAATGTTGTCTCATATTTCATACACACATACATGACTGTCTGCACTGTTTGCAATGGTATATGCAATGGTGAGGTAAGGCTACTTTTCCCACTCCTGAGTGCTACCTTTCAGATATGGGATCCATTTCATGGTTTGTAAGATGTGTGCAAGCCATGGCTTCCTTTGTTGCAAGTGAGTAGGCAAATGTCATGGACATACTTCTTGGACAGCAGACCATTACTTGGTGTGACATTCAGGCTCTGTACTTGATGGAAGGTGTGTACTCAAGAAGAGTAAATGCTGTCAGTACCTCACAAGCTGCTTCCACAGTATGTTATTTGGAGTGTGTGCACACATAATGCTTCCAGTGTATGTTAAGGTATGTAGTCCCCATATTTGCTATCCTAATATAGGATTCCATATTACACATTACAGGTTGTAAAAGGTGTGGAATGTGGTATTGTGATATGCCGTTGTTTAGATCAGGAACTGTTGCCATTGTAATAATGGTGTATACACTATTGTAGCCACTGTATAAGGGTAATGTTTCAGACATGTCCCACCATTATGTTCATCTCTGTTCACACATCTCGCACTGACAGGTTGTTAGATATACTGCAGGACTCTTACATACCCTTCAGATATGCCACCATGGTGACCACTGTGATGCAGTGCAGTTAGCAGCACCAATAACTGAACATGTTCAGCATGCATTATGGGTAGGTTTGTTAAAGGTGTGCATGGCAAATAACATGGCCATAATATGGCCGGTATATTGGCAAACCTGAACAAAACAACTCCATACTTACTAGCTACAGGCTGTTTCCCCAGTTGTATACCAGAGGGAACTAAATAGTTGTGTGAGAGACGTAATGTCAGCAGCCACACCTGTGGCATTGGTACAGGGTGGGAGCAGCATTTCAGCACATCAACAGTACAAACCCACAATACTAGAGATTATTCACATCTGTTCATCACTACACTGCAGCAACAGACTATCTTATCTGACATATGCATATTGATACTTTACGGATGAAAATGGATAAGCAGCAGTGGTCTACTAATGTGCCCTGGGGCTTTACCTGCATGCTCCTCATCCATTGTGTGGGTGGCACCCACCACCACAATTCTGTCTTCAGCTTTCTGGATTGGCTGGTGGGTGGGTGCCCCAAGGCTGGTGAGGAGCTCCTCAGCATGAGTCAGTGGGGGGGATGAATGGCATGACCCCCACCTGTGGCTAGCTAGTCCCTCCCAACTGTAGCGGCACACTGACAGGTGTGGCAGATCAGAGCCATGCAGTGATACCACACCTGCTCATAATTGCGTTTGTGCAGGCCATCATTTACCCTGTGGATGAGCTTGTTCCACAAGGCGGTCCTCTCCTGCAGATCCTGGGCCCTGTGCCCAAAGAGGATGGTGTGATGAACTATAAGGAACTGGATTATAGCATCATTTTCCAGGGGTATGCATGCAGGCAGGTGTTTCCAGGACATTGTACATGGAAGACATAAACAGGAAAAAAGGTCAGAGGACCTCATACAGTTGTCCACGTGCACATCAACAGTGAGTATTACTTGAAAATAATCCAGACTATACCATAACACTGTAAGCTATCATGGCTTGTACATCTTGCATTACACTCCTGGCCCTGACCATTCCAGTTCCCCCAATTTTGGACACTTAATGGCATAATCCAGTACACACCATTCATTTCTGTGTAGAAGGATGAGAGTGGCCATCTTCCATGTGGATGGTGTGTGGATGGTGGCATGAGTGTGTTTGTCTGTAGTCTGTGTTGGGACCATGAGCACATGCCTGTGTTCATGTAGGAGGCAAACTGTGATGTTATCGTGTCCCATGGAGACTTGCTGTTGTTGCCATCAGTCGGCATTATGTCCATGCTCACCATTGATGTTTTCAGGAGTGTGGGTGATGTGCATATGCTCCTTTTCTACTGTTGTGGACAGGGTGCCACTGTTCCCACCTATCCTGTCTGATGCAGGTTGCCTGTATCCATGGCATGTGTGTATGAGGTTTGCTTTACCCCCAGTACAGGTTGACTTGTGTTACTGACTCTGAGACTGCATACATATGTGTAGACATGGTTGCAACTGGCCTTGGTGGTTTGCATATGTCTGATTTCTAGTCATAGTCAGCCTTACAGGAGGTCACCTGTGAACCTACATGCTTGCTCAGATAGAGGTGCCCTTGCTTCCAAGTTGTAATCTGCAGCTATGTGTCCCTGTACAGCCACTATAGCAACATATTATGTGCCTTGCATCTTGGTGGTGTCCACCAAGGGGGATTACTTTATCATTGGTGGAGGATGGTTGTACAGGTAAGGTACTGCTGATTCCATATAGCTACAGTGGATATGAAGTGTACACACCCCTGTTACAATGCATGGCACTTGTGCAATTGGAACATGAGCCCACAAAAGCACATGTCAGCACAATCCCCACCTGGGATGTGTCCTATAGCCTTGTTGTGGGGTAGGGTCCATATGTATGAGGGCTACAGCTGGACAAAACATGTGTGACCCTGTACAGTCTGGAGGTCAGTGTATGGAGAACATTGTTATATGCCCTTGTAAGACATTTTATGGGGGAGGGGTAGTAAATGTTTTTAACCTAAGCTGTTACAACATGTGAGGGATATCAGTAATAAGAAATATTAAGGTATATGGCTGTACGTTTTCATATGATTCACCACGAGAACAGTGATGGGCTAGAGCTTACTGTCTTACACACAGTTATGTTTGTCAGCGTGATAGTGACATTTTAAGTTAAGCATTGTTATGCAACGGATACATTTACATTGTGACAACTGATACTTTTCCCCATAGGGGGTTGAGTACAGAGCGTAATTGCAGGCTGTTGAACTACATTTGTAATTAAGTGTTGATTGATTCTTATCTTCAAGACAAGTGTGTTTTTCACTGTTGTACTACTTGAAGGCTTTAGCCTAGACAGCAAAGTATGTTATGTTTTGCAGATTACTGTATCATATGTTTTCTTTGAGGGTTGCATTAATCAGTTATTATGTATTTCAAACACTTAAATGCTATAAGAAATGGAATAAATAACTGAAATAGTACACAAATAAACATTTATATGTATGCATAATGAATGTGGTGTCATGTCCTTTGCATTGTGTGTGGGTACATGTTTCATGCGATAATTCTCTTTTGCAGGAAAGAATCAGACACAGGCCATTTGAAAAGGTGGCAACTGCAGGAATAATGGCTGTTTGATATGCTGTGCACCCTCTATATATACTCTCTTTATATATATCTATAAGCATTTATATATTTATATATGTATGTGTGTATGTATGTATATATATATATATATATATATATATATATATATATATATATATATATATGTGTGTGTGTGTGTGTGTGTGTGTGTGTGTGGGTGACTATGTATCATTAGAATGTTTATTACATTTCCTATGGTAGACTGACTGTTCTGCATGATATGTTAGAGAAATAATCCCAACATCTCACAGCTAAGATGGCTTAATGGTAACTTATTGTGGCTATGTGGTGCAGGGTCCTGGGTTCAAGACTTGCAAGTGATGGTTATCTTGTTGCCAGGCAGATCAGTTCAGCTGTGGAGGAAATGATAATGGCAATAATTACAAGAGATCCCTATTTTGGGCCCCTTCACCCCCATTTACAGTGCCTTTGGTCATATGTTTTCCAGTGAGAGGTTCAGAATGGAATCCGATGTCTGAATGCAATACCCACACACACGCACACACACACACACACACACACACACACACACGTACACACGCACACACACACACACACACACACACACACACACATATATATATATATATATATATATATATATATATATATATATATATACATTTCCCTACTGTTGAATGACTGTGCTGCATGATATGTTTGAGAAAACATCACACATATCTATAGCTCAAATGGCTTGGTGGTAACTTGCTGTGCCTATGGTGTGCAGGGTCTTTGGTTCAAACTTGCAAGGGCTGATTATTTTGTTGTGGGGCAAAACAAGGGCTATTGGATACAGAGTGATTAATGCACTTTTAAGCAGTAGTAAGCAGGTTTGCATGGGTTTGCACAGTGGTAAGCAATGCTAATCTCCAGTTAAATATGCTTACAGTCAGCCTGAAAAGGGCTTAATCTGTGTAGGCATTGCTTAGCTCTGTGCAAACAGCCATAAACCCACTTACTACTGCTTAAAACAGCTTACTCCCACTTACCCCATGCTAATTTCTGTAAAAGAAAGGAAAAAGGGGTGATAGGAAAGTGGTGAAAAAGGGGGAATAAAGAGGGAAAGTCAATAGTGAAAGTAGCTAGGGATGTGCAGGGCAGGTGTAGAAAAGGTCCATAGCTATCCATTTCTTTTGCAGGAACAGCTGTGCATATATACTGAATTTGGAGGTATATTTTGACACTCAAACCCCTGAGAGAGGGGTGAGGACAACAATAATGTGTTGTGAAGCCATTTAGACCAGATTACATGTGTCCATTGGACATGTATGCAAAATGGACAGCTATGTATGGAGCAAATGTTTTTTTTTTGGGAACAGATTGCCCTTTTTTTAAGGTGAGAGTGGGATGTTGGGGCAGGATAGTAGGTATATTTGGGGTGGTAGGTTGGGTAGGAATACAGACAAAACAGCATACAGGGACAGTGTATGACACATGTGGGGGTAAACACCTTTGACGGGGAGGGGTGTTTGGAAATCGGAAGCCCATGAGCCCCCAAATGGAAACAGTGGGACTGAGGTCCCTACCTCTGGGCAGTCACCACTGCATCTTCATGGCCCCAAAGTTGGCTGTGCTGGGGGCTGAGCAGTAGGGGCAGGCTGACCCTCTAAATACACCACGTGGCCCTCAAGCTGGCATAGCAGATCTCCAAACTCCCTTCAGAGCTTGCTACACACCAATTCCTGGACCTGACTTCGGGTGACAGGATCCTGTCTGCGCCTGCTCCCAGGGTGGAATGAGTCCCATCCCCTTAGGCAGTTCCTCCTGAAGGTGGTGCAGGACCAGCAGATGAGGAGGTCCCGGGCTGGGTCCCAAACGTACTGGGACCCTATGCCATGGACAGATGAGATGGGAGAGGTGGGTCCGCTGGAACCGGCCTTTCCAAATATGCTATGGTGTTGCAGTTTTAGAACACATGTTGGTAAGTAACAGTCAGCACAATCCAGGATTAGTTATAACAGCATGCACAGATATTCCCATTAACCCAAAACACCAGATTTGGAACAGTTGCATAGCAAACAGAACACATGCATATATGGAACCACAGTGGCCATTAAAACAGCATGCAGGTTACATTGATAGTAACAGGCCACCAATGATAGAATTTCAACATGGAACATTAATAGAAACACATTTAAATATTTGTTGAACAATAGGACATATGTCCCAACAGTAGGTTTGGTGTAAACATACCCATTGCTTTGTGTGTTTAGATATGGTGGGGGGGGAGAGATGTCAATAAACAACTTATATATCCTTGCAGTACTCACACCTTTAATGATCATAGCTCTAATCATTACTCTACAGGTATTATTACAATATCATATGGCCTTGGTTTGGGCAGTGGTATGTTTGTATACAGTGTATACTTCAACTGTCTTATAGCTAAATTCTACTTCTTTTACCTGGTAGACCTGTGGAGGGAACACTTGTTAAAACTACTTGACTGTTTCTACACATATTCCCAGATTCCTAGTTGTAATTATGCACATACCTCTCAATCTCTTAATGCACAACATCTGGACAAAACTTGACAGCATGAGGGTACAAATAGGGATATATTTTAAATATTGCTCTTATAAACTTTTAGACAGTTTCTAGAATAACAGGATTTGTTTTAATATATATTTTCTGAAGGTTTTGAAGTCTAACACTCAAATGTATATCATTATTTGTAACTACAATCCTGACATTATCCCACTGATTTGCCAGGAAAAAAGAGGAACAGGCCAAAAATATGAACAAAATATCTGGACATTCTGGGAAAATCTGTACATTTGAGAAGTATGATTATGCATACAGCTTACTTCCACTGCCAGGATTCGAACCATGGCTGTGTCTGGTAAAAATACAACAATTCCTGTTTCATTAGAGTGAGCTACTTAGACATTGGTGTTTGTTTCTTTAGTGTTTTCTGTCTAAGTCTCTCTTGGTTGCACAATCAGACCATCTACTTACAACAGTCTTATACAGATATTCCTAGATATATTTTTATGTAGCACAGCGTGAGAAACAGTGGTTGACACAACAGTACTATTCTGATATCAGATGTTGGTGAATGCTACATGTTAGGCCATACAATGCCAGAGTAAACACTACCAGTCCAGGATTTAAATCTTTATTGCCAGGCAGTTACAGTTTTCTCCTCTGACAGACCTGTGGGGAGAATGTTTGTTAACACTACCTGACTGTTTCTACACATATTCCCAGATTCCTAGTTAATATTATGCACATAGCTCTCAATCTCTTAATGCACACACTCTGGACAAAGCCTAACAACATGTGGGTACAAATAGGGGCATATTTTGAATAGTTCTCTTATAAACTTGGAGAGTTGCTAGAGTAACAGGATTTGTTTTAATATACATTTTCTGAAGGATTTGAGGTCTGAAAATAAAATGCATGTCATTATTTAGTGACTACAATTCTGAGATCATCCCAGTGATTTGCCAGGGAGACAGAGGAACAGGCCAAAAATATGAGCCAATTATCTGGACATTCTGGGAAAATCTGTACAGTTGAGAGGTATAATTATGCATACAGGTTACTACCACTGCCTGGATTCAAACCATGGTTGTGTGTGCTAAAAGTACAACAATTTGAGTTTCATCAGAATGAGCTATTTAGAAATGGCTGTCTGTTCCTTCATTGTTTTCTGTCCAAGTCTCTCTTGGTTGTACAATCAGACCTTGTACTTACAATAGTCTTATACAGACATTCCTAGACATATTTTTATGTAGCACAGTTATGAAGTGTATTCCCGCCTGTGGGGTTTAAATACAGCCACTTTCCCACCCTTTGCCGTGATTGGATGGTTTTGAATATGCCGAGCTAAACTAAACTATGGGCAAACCTGCTTAGCTAAGTTTGGCAGTGCTTAAAGGGACAGGTTCAGCACTGCTTACCAATGGGCAAATCCACTTAGCTGGGCTACTCATTGCTTAGCAGTCATATTTACACAATGCTTACACCTGGTAAGCAGAACTGTGCAATGTTTAGCATTGCTTATTTTTTATTTTATAGACTATCTGCTGTATGGGATTGATTCATCATTCGTTACATATTATAAATTTGTTTACTCTCCCTGACATCCCCCAATGTGCTTTCATTACATTTATTCATGTGTGACTATACTGTATGGGGCACTTGTGTTTAAATGGGGGTTTCACTGCTTTATTAAACTGACACCTCTGGACTGACTACAGTACTCTGGTTAACAAATATATGTTATTTAGTAACTAATTATAAAAAAATGTTTATGTACTGCTTTCACATGTAAAATGCAAATGGTAACAGTGGGGATTGAACCAGGAATGGCTGTTTACAAAGTGTATTTTCTAACCACTAAACTATTACAGTACTGCATAAGTTGGATGTCTCTTGCTATTTAACTTGTGCTGTTTAAGCTGGACTAAGCATTGCTAAGTAACAGGCACACCCACGCAGCTACGCTTAAACTTTATCACATTTATAAAACATTTATAAAAAAAATGACTTGTGTTTTTTATTTGTACCCCTCAGAATATCCCTGCTAATGCTGAACCTGTTATTCTATCAACTTTCTGCTTTGTGGGATGATTGTCCCTTTTGGCTTTGTCCACATTCCTTACTGTGACAGGTTGGGAGGTATTCACTGTGTGTTTATGCTAGGTGTGTTATTTTATCAACATTTGCCTTGGTAGGGACAATTGTCCCTTATGGCTTTGACTAGATTTCTTATCCTGATGGGTTGGGGGTGCTATGAGCATTCTCGCTCATTTTAAATTGCTGAAAGGCAATTCTGGAGTGCATGAGGCATGTATATTGTGAGAGCTCTGCTCTCAGACACACACCCTGCGCTTGTACATGGAACCGTGTCCATTTTAGAGCATGGCAGCATGCCTTCATACATATGCATGGCACGCTGCCGTGCTGAACAGGAATGGTCCCTGCCTTGCAGGAATAACTTATTCCTGCATGGCTGCTTGCTGAGTTCGGGGGAATGTTCAGTTTTCAGTTCTAAAATTTTCCTGAGGTGTGTTTTCTGACACATTTATTGCAAGCTTTTATGTGGTTTTGCTTGATAAGACACTGGAATGCAGAATGTCATTGCCAAAGGCAGAGGTTCAAACCCATTTAGGTGTATCTTTGTTGTCTTGCTCTCATGCGTTACATTCCCCTGAAATGTGGTTTTCAGTTACTTTTTTCTATGAGTGCTTCTGTGGCATGTCATACTGCCCTGGTCTGGCGAATGTCATTGCCAAAGGCAGGGGCTCAAACTCATTTAGATACATGTCTCCTGTCTTACTCTCATGTGTTACTTTCCCTTGAACTGCGTGTTTTAGCTACCTTTTTGATGAGTGCTTCCCTGACATACTTTGTTAATGCTCTGGTGTAGAGAATATCAGTGACATGCCACAGGGTTTCCATTTCATTTGTGTGTTTCTCTTTCCTTGTATCATGTGTTCTATTCCCCCCAAAAGTAAACATTGCTATCATCAATGTGTAAATAATGTGGGAAGTTAGGCACTTTTTAATTTTTATCCACATCCATTCTGCTTATTCCTTATTTACTTACCTTGTATTCTACTCTGTGCTTGATTCACCTTTTCATCTTAATCTGTCCTATACTCCCATTTCCAGCTAATGGTTTGGTCAACAAATAGCTAAACACACCACACAATTGCTGGGAATAATCATATAATTCAAAGTCATCTTTCAGTGCTCCATTGCATAACAACTGGCAGACAGCAGAATAGTTGACTATATATAACCACAGAAAAATGACACTCCATGTCATATGGCAAAACTGACAGAAAATCCTTGGAGCACACTTATTAGTCATGCAAATGAGGTAAACATAACTTTGCATACCAATCTGAAATAAAGTAGAACTACTGCATTATTTGAAACCCTGAATTATTGCACTCATGCACTTACTCTTACGATGTTATTGCAATGGTTGGGAGTTTCAAATTGTATGTTGATTTACAAAATTTCAGTTTGCAGTCTGCATATGTACTACATTTCCATATGTGTATTTTATTCCCCCTTTTATTCTGACTACAGCAGTGACCCATCTTGCCAGTAAACTGTGGATATAGTGGCATATGGACTGAATTAGTGGATCAACTCCCCTCAAGGTAACGTGTATTCCTTTTTTAATGATTTTCACAGTGTAGTACAGGTTTATTGCTGACATTCTGTGTTTCATAGCACATTCTTTGTTCTGGTTTTCTGATAATTGTTTTGTTCCACATCTCCCATAGCACTTTCTGTCACCATTCTCTGTGGATTCAGTTACCATAGTCCAGCCTCTTCTCCACACTCACCCTTCAGTGGTACTTTCCCCTTCCTTTACACATTTCTCTCTCTATATTTGTTGCCATTGATTACATCAACATTATACAACTGTGTGCATGTACTTGCATCGAATACTCAGGGTGGTCATGTACTGTCATTGTTTACCTCAGCTGCTTCTACTTCAGTGTGACCACAGGATGGTTTATCATGATATAGCCATGGGTCTGTGCTTTGGCTGTGATGAGAGGCTCCTCATTGTGGACAGTGGACTGGTAGCATGCATATATGATTAGCATCGCTGCTCATTCCACATGTACTATCAATAGAACTGGCTTGGCTGCAATTGTCAATGCAGCATTTATGAATTCCCTAGTCCTTGGATACAAAGCAGAGAAAGTGAGTCTATATGAGATGCTAGTCTATCCCAAAATACACAGACAGACAGACTCACAAAAAGCATGCATGCATATGGGCAATTTGTAAATCACCAGTTCAGTTATCGCATGCCTCTGGAATGTGAATAAAAAACAGAACTCCCATTGAAAACCCACTTTGACATAAGAAGTGCATGGAAGCTACTCAAATAAGGTACCTGCCCACTTAAGAAGGAAACATAAGAAGTGTGAGGCAGTAATGCTAAGTGCTGTGCCACTGTGCCATGCACCTTTTGTCATACAGAAGCTAGGCATGGTAAGTGTAGTAATACATATCTGCACTTAATCATCAGCATCTGCAGTTAACCAATCTTCTGAAATTAGTTGGCTGCATGCACTGCTCACATCCCTTCCATATGCAGACATAGACAGAATTATGAATAAGAATGAATCCCTACAGCTTTGACATGGGAGTAGATAACAAAATGAATCAGAAAAAGTAAAGAGCATCATGATGTGTATTAATCAGATACATTACTGTTGATAGGATGTGGTAAAAAGCATCATAATATATATTAAACAATTACGGTATTGTTGAAGGCAAGTATGTCTGTTAAGTGCTGTGTAACAGGCACTCAGGCAAAACTAGGAGGGGGCATGGTTTAATTTTCTTAGGTGACAAATCTCACTATGTTGCTAATGCATAATGGGGACCCTTGCACCTCCAAATTTCTATTCTAATTGTAAAACTGAAACATCTTATTGGATAACAGCACACTTCTTGATGATATTTTGGTGGTGACTTGCCAGGCTCAGAGAATTATCCTTCGCTGAGCCTGGCTTTGATAAATAGTACAACTGCCACACTGACTGTTACACAGCAATTATTCTTATATGATTCGAAAGATTAGCTCAAAATGAAATAAATGGGAAATTTTGTATCAGATGCAGATTTATAACTATATCAGATGTATATTTTTAAATTTTATCATCAGGCCAGAATCAACGAGGTCTATCAGTAAATAATATAGTTATTTTCTACTGATGATTCTTATTAGGATTTTGGTGTTTTTGCAAAGATGGAATCATGTTTTTTTTTTTTTTTAGGGAGGTAAGATCAGAGAGCAGGGAGTCTGTTTTGGGGTTTTTACTTTTTTAGAACTGCAGATGCATGTCAAATAACCTGCCATTGCCAGCAGATTACTGCAGATGATTGTGTGAGCAGTTTTAATTCCCACGGTGTTTACCGTTTCTCCATTTTAAGTGATCAAGGCATTACTGCTTTACTCATTTACTTTGGTAAAGCAGTGTTTATGTGTTGATGTTAGTGAACGTGATTTATTTATCTTTAGAGCTGCTCCATTTTTCTGCTAAAGTGAAAGTTGCGTTAGGATTGTTTTATTGACTCTGGAATGATTCTATCATATTAAGCTAAAATACAGTCAATAGGAATTAGTATGTGCTGATTTCTGAGTAGTCTTTATTAAGATCATGCAGACGTGCATCATGACATAAGTCAGAAGTATGGTAAAGAAAGAACTAGAAGGGAAAGGCAGAAGATTTTGTTAGGTAGTGCTAGGCATATGCCATTTTTTATTTGTTTAGTGGGAGTGCAGAAATGACACATCTGCCTTGTTAACAGTTCCTGCTGTACTGACAGGTTAATTTTTCATGCATTTCATTGTGATGCATCTGCGATCTTACATCAAAAGTTGTCCCACCATCCAAGCCCTGACACCGTCTGAAGCTGTACAAAATTATATTGTCTATACTGCTGGCACCAGCATTTCCTGATTTCACCAAGCTTTGCAATCAGTTTGAATCTGTAACACCAGAGTCTTAATGAAATGTGCCTCCGCACCTCTGTTTTTGTAAAGTAATGAAACTATAATAACACTGTTTCCTTGTTGTGCCACTAGATGTCAGTGTTCTGCAAGTAAAATGTCAATTTTTTGACCACTTCAAAACAAATCCAGTTTATTAGTGAGTCTCGGAATTCACTTCCTACTTTACTTAAATCGGTCATATTGTTGCCCTGGCCCATGCGTATGTTTTAGTTCATTTTGACAAACTAGCCATGTGGTGGCAATTTGTGTTTAATATGGTCAAGCTGTTTAAAATATTCAGTCTATTGTCGAGGTAAAAGAAGACCATTAGGAGGTATTCCCCAAGGGGGCATCTTTTGTGAAGTAGTACACTGTCTCAAACCAAATGATAACTACAGGCCATATCTGTTGCACATCTCCTGCAAAAAGATAAGCAAAAATAGTTTGAGCTTTTATGCAGAAGTTTGTCAGATGCAAAACTGCTTCTATGCTAAGCACCTTACAAAATCACTGCTTCAAGGACACGGGTGAATAATTTTTTTTTCAAAGGTCTATTTTTGGTGTAAGCTATGTCTGTGTTACTAATTGTGTAGTAACATTATTGTGAAACATGTTTTTATCTCATTTCAGATTATTTGTGAATCTTTACTGTAACTTATATCACCACAACTAATTTTGATATGCAATAGTAAGTTAACTGCAGAGTCATCTGTTTAAATTCATTTTTATAAAATGTTTCTCTTCTGTAAATGTTTTGTAACTTTCTCCTGCATCGTGGCTGATACAGATCCTCAGATCAACCCATCAACCCATTTAAATAAATAATAATAGTCATTCCACATATTATCATTGAAGTTTCTCACAATTTTATATATTTTTGCAGTTTTTAAAAGGTGGTATATCACTTAACTGCAGGCAGAGCTGGAACTTATTAGCAGTACACATCAAATACATGTTAATGCTGCTTATTGAGATGAGGCATGGGATTACTAAAAGGTTTCATCTGGTAATAAGCTTTGTCATCAGTAGTATCACTTCACTGGAACTATGGGGGATCCCAAGAAGAGTTTAGTAGCATAATCAGCACTATAGAAACAGTCAAATTCTTTAATGTATAAGAATGAACCAGGACTTCTTTATTCTAGCAAATTGCAGGTGACATCATAGGGGTTAAAAAAGAAATCACAGGGGTTTCATCTGCAGCTGTTAAATGACTTCCTGCGTGTTTCTTGTTACTTTGTGTTTATTAGAAATAAATTAAATGCACACTGGGTAGTTAGTTACATCTGTTTAAATGTAAGTATGCATATAATATTACAGTTCACTGCAATGCAATAACTGAAATTTCTAGTGTGAAGGCTATTTTTATTTCTTATCTTTCATTCGTAGAAGCAAGTGACCGGACCAACAGATCACCTTTTCTTTTTCAGAAACCACCTAGTTGCAGTCAATAAGACATAAAAGTCCAGTATAATCAACTGGTCATTCTAGCAGGAACTAGTAAAGCAACAAAGGTAGGTTGTACTGATACATAGGCATCAGGAACATTTGTAATCAAATTAAAGATCAACATCTTCCTAAAGGAGCAGATGCGTTGCAGGAGAAATGTCATAAGGTACTAAACAAGAAGACCTACAGTCTAATAAAGGAAGCATTGAGACTGACTACAGGGATGCGTATACTTTAGAGAAAATGCTAAATTTAAAGTGTTTCATAAAAATACCAAGTGGAGAAACCTCTAATGAACTTAGGAAATGAATTCCATGTTCTCTGGGTATAAATAGAAAAGCCTTAGAGTCTGTTTGTCTTTTGGGTTTTCCCGGTTAGTGGTCGCCACAGTAGAACTCCGGTCCGCTAATCATTGGCAGTAGCTTTTTACGGTGCCGAGTTGCCAGCCTGATGCTCAACCTTCAAGTAAGGCACACTCATTCATGCACGCACCTACCTGCATGTCTGTAAAAGTCATACGACCGTGGGGAGGACATGCAGACTGCACACACAAGGTGCTCCAGCTGAGAATCGAATGGGAGAACTTTTTGCTATGAGGCAACAACGCTAACCACTGCAACACCAGTACTGCTCAAATAATAATGCCTGGACTGCAAATGTTCATTCTGAATCAGATAAAAAAATTAAGAAATATAGTGAATATTTTACAAGCGAGGAGAATGTGTTGGGCAGATGGAAAGAGTACTTTGAGGGGTTGATGAATGAAGAGAATGAGAGGGAGAGAAGGTTGGATGATGTGGGGATAGTGAAGCGTGAAGTGCAATGGATTAGCAAGGAGGAAGTAAGGATAGCTATGAAGAGGATGAAGAAGGGAAAGGCTGTTGGTCCAGATGACATACCTGTGAAAGCATGGAGGTGTTTAGGTGAAATGGCAGTGGAGTTTTAAGCAGATTGTTTAATGAAATTTTGGAAAGTGAGAGGATGCCTGTGGAATGGAGAAAAAGGGTTCTGGTACTGATTTTTAAGACTAAGGGTGATGTGCAGAGCTGTAGTAACTACAGAGGGATTAAACTGATCAGTCACAGCATGAAGTTATGGGAAAGAGTAGTGGAAGCTAGGTTAATAAGGGACGTGATGATTAGTGATCAGCAGTATGGTTTCATGCTGGGAAAGAGCACTACAGATGCAATGTTTGCTTTGAGAGTGTTGATGGAGAAGTACAGAGAAGGTCAGAAGGAATTGCATTGTGTTTTTGTAGACTTAGAGAAAGCATATGACAGGGTGCCTAGAGAGGAGTTGTGGTATTGTATGAGGAAGTCGGGAGTGTCAGAGAAGTGTGTAAGAGTGGTGCAAGATATGTTCGAGAGTAGTGTGACAGCGGTGAGGTCTGCTGTGGGAGTGACAGATGAGTTTAACGTGGAGGTGGGATTACATCAAGGATCAGCTTTGAGCCCTTTCTTATTTGCAATGGTGATGGACAGGTTGACGGACGAGATCAGACAGGAGTCCCCATGGACTATGATGTTTGCAGATGACATTGTGATCTGTAGTGAGAGTAGAGAACAGGTGAAGGAGACCCTTGAGAGATGGAGATATGCTCTAGAGAGAAGAGGAATGAAGGTCAGCAGGACTAAGACAGAATATATGTGTATGAATGAGAGGGAGGATAGAGGAATGGTGAGGATGCAAGGAGTAGAGGTGGCAAAAGTGGGTGAGTTTAAATACTTGGGATCAATAGTTCAGAGTAATGGTGACTGTGGAAGAGAGGTGAAGAAGAGAGTACAGGCAGGATGGAGTGGGTGGAGAAGAGTGTCAGGAGTGATTTATGACAGACGAGTACCAGTAAGAGTGAAAGGGAAGGTCTACAAGAGGGTAGTGAGACCAGCTATGTTATATGGGTTGGAGACAGTGGCATTGACAAAAAGGCAGGAGTTAGAGCAGGATGTGGCAGGGTTAAAGAAGTTAAGATTTGCACTGGGTGTGACGAGGGTGAACATGATTAGGAATAAGTATATTAGAGGGTCAGCCCAGGTTAGAAGGTTTGGAGACAAAGCCAGAGAGGCAAGATTACATTGGTTTGGACATGTGCTGAGGAGGGATGCTGAGTATATTGGAAAAAAGATGCTAAGGGTCAAGCTACCAGGTAACAGGAAAAGAGGAAGGCCTAAGATAAGGTTTATGGATGTGGTGAGAGAGGACATGCAGGTGGTTGATGTGACAGAGCAAGATGCAGAGGACAGGAAGAAATGAAAACAGATGATCTGCTGTGGTGACCCCTAATGGGAATAGCCAAAAGAAGATGATGATGAGTGAATATTTTGTGGATGTAGCTTGGTTGGTAAGACCTGGCCCCATTCATGCTTGATTATTTATAAATAAGTCCATGGATTAGATAGTTAGCTCTGTGGACTATTTGTAGATGGTTATCTTTTGTAAATATCAGACTGTCATGTTCTAATGTGTGAAATATAACCATAAATCTTGTTGAGAGATGCCCAAAGTCCTTCTGCATTATTTTATTTATTTATTTTGCATTTTATTTTATTTTACATTTGTTTATCTGGAAAGTTCGACAGGACACATGTCATTTTTCAGCAGAGGCCTGGGGAGAAAAGCTCCACATTAAACATACAGAAATAACTAGTTCAGTAGTATACTTAGTACAACAAGTAAAATACTAGTTTAGACTAAGTTAGATAATACACGATAAGTTTAAACAATTACTAGGTAATCACAAAATTGAACAGATATGTATAAAAGGGGTCTACTTTGTTTTGTTGAATCTCATTTCACTGATTACTGAAAACTCATTTCACTGAATCTCATTTCACTGAACTGAACTTATATATATGGCACTGTGTAGAGTACTGTAAGGCAAGTAAAAGGTATATGCCCTTTTCCTCACTGTAGTGTGATCCTGGAGTTAGTATATATAGTTGGGGGGGTGTGAGGGGCACAGCCCCCCACCTTGATTGTTTTATATTGTATTTTATCCAAAACTTCAAAACAATACATTTTAAACAATAGGCATGCATAGTTGCAACACCAATGACTAACTCTCTCCAGAAGACAATATGTACTCAAACTAAGACAATATGTACTCAAACTAAGTGGGGGGCTGCACCCCAACACCTCCCACTGTGGGGGGGGGCTTTGCCCCCCCAAACCCACCCTAACTATAGATACTAACTCTGGGATCACACTACAGTAGGGGAAAAGGGCATATACCTTTTACTTGCCTTACAGTACTCTACACAGTGCCATATATACTAACTGCAGTTCAGTGAAATGAGATTCAGTGCAATGAGTTTTTAGTAATTTGAGTTTTCAGCGAAGTGGTCGGGGGGAAATGACATTCAGTGAAATGAGATTCAACAAAACAAAGTAGACTCATATAAAAGACATTACAACATTATATATATTCATGGTAAACAGAATGAGAAACCAAGTGACATTCCACAATTTCAAATATTTCCAAATAGATATCCTCACCTCAACAGTGTAATAGAACTGAGAAATGTTAGTACGCATTAAGACATGTATGATTAGAATAGACAGAGTGAGGTGATGTAGTCAGAATTTCCTGTAGAATACAAAGAGGGAGTTGTAGTTTGTAAGTGAAGCAAGGTAGTAGCAAGGTCAGGGAGATGTTAGTCAGGAGAAGAGCAAGGACACAGCCATTTGCTGAATAAGTGTTTTTTTTTAGTGTTCTTTTAAACTGGGCTAGTGATGTAACTGTTGTAATGTTTTATGGTAGTTAATTCCAGATTTTTCCTACATAATTTGAGAAGAGGGAATCTCCTGCTTGATTTTTGGATGCATTGATTTTTATGTGGTGTTTGTTAGTGACGTGTAAGGTTATGTTAGTGGCATATGGTTGAAGTAACATTTGCAGGGCAGATGTTTTCTCAGGTTCATGGAGGATTTTATGGGGACATGGTTAACTGAATATAGTGAAGGATTTGGGGCAGATCTAGCCATTTGAGTTGCTTGAGTGCTATACAATGGTGAGATCTATCTGGCAATTTTGTTATAACAGGATTCAAGTTTTGTAGCTCAAATGTTTTTAGATTTGTGAGTATGGGAGCTGCGTACAGTACTGTGGAGATTGAGTTTGAGAAATAGCAATCTTAATATTTTTAGTAAAGTAGTGTTTGTTCCTATACACTGTTCCAAGTTTGTTATGTACTTTCTTTACAGTTTGGGAAATATGAATATCAAATTTTAGTTTGCAATCAATTTCAACTCCTAAAATTTTGGTGTGAGGTGATGGGGATATGATGGTGTTATTTAGTGATGCAATGTTCAAAGTGTTAGTGGTTGAGGCTGATTTAGTGGGATGAAAGATCATATGTTTGTTTTTTTGGGGGGTTTACTATTAGTTGAGCGTTTATGAGCCAGGACTTGACTGTTAGAAAGGATTCTTGTGTTAGATTTTGAAGTTCTTGAAGTGAGGGAGCAGTGCATATCATTGCTGAATCATCTGCATATTGGATGAGAGAGGCTTGTGGAGTTGATATGTGGACGTTATTTGTAAATAGGGAGAATATTAGTGAGCCTAAGATAGAGCCTTGATGGACCCCTAGGATCACTGGCAGTAAGGGTGATAAAGTCTGTTGCCAAGAAACTGCTTGGTGGTGTCCATTAATGTAATCCTGGAACCAGGCAAGGATAGAATTACAAAGCTTTAGTTCGGAGAGGATGTTTAGAAGTTAAGTATGAGAAACCATATCAAAGGCTTTAGATAGATCAAGGAAGATAGAGGATATATAATTATTGTTATTCCTGTGATAGTTTACAGTATTGATAAATGACATTAGGGTGGTTGAGGTACTATGAGATGATTGAAAGCTGCGCTGAGTGTTTGTTAGAAGTTTGTTAGTATGCAGGTAATCAGTAACTTGCATGTGAATGACCCTCTCTAATATTTTAGACAGTGGTGATAATATTGCAATTAAGTGGTAGTTAGAGAGATCTGTTGAAGAGCTTCCTTTATGTAGAGGTATAACATAAGGGGTTATCCAAATGGGAGGGACTTGTTATTCTGCTATGGATCTATTGATAAGAATTGATATAGGATAAGCTATTCCATCTGCTGTTAGTTTTAGGAACTCAACAGGTAAGTTGTCTGCAGCTAATGTAGTGGATTTTAGTATAGCACACCCGCAGGTGTAGCTGAAAATATATGGGTTCCTTCCTACCTGACTCTGGTGACACCCCTGTTAGGCCCAACACACCAAGATGGCAAGAGTGACAGATTTTATTCAAGGTGACACATCTAGTTTAAAAAGGCAATAGCACAACCATAAACAAATTATTTCAACAGTTCATCAGTTAGCAATAAGGCAAGGTGAGATAATGCATGCAATGAAAACATACATTCACCCTCTTCCCCAGAACTCAACAGAAAAAGGCCTTGACATTCAAACATGCACAAATAAGGCAATATCAATGAACAGTAATACTTTATAATGCAGCAATACAAACATGGGAAAGAAATGCAATGTCATTAAGCAATAAATCAGTTATAATACAACAATACAGATATGAGAAAATGCAATGTCACTGAGTAGCAAAATTCTTGAAGGCAGCAGTATGAGCAAAATGCAATGTCATTGAACAATGAAGATTTATAGTGCCACAATACAAATATGAGAAAATGCAATGTAATTTAGCAGTACTAACACCCTGTACCCCCTTGATAAATTATAAACAGACCAACTATGAAACACTCTATTATAGCCTGTTCACTGGCCAGTGATTACTTACAGTCTTACTGCTGGTATGATGGGGCCCAAGTTGGAGCTCATATGGATCTCAGTTATTTGTAATTCACAAAGCATTTGGGGGGAACCACAATCTTATAAAAATATAAAATGATGCCCAGAGCCTCTCACCACTCCATTGAGAATATCCTAGTGACTAGGCACTGTGGTTCCTCTGATGAGCAGAGTACAAAAATCACCTACCAGAACTCTGGTAATCATCTATGGCTTCTCTGTACTAAGCCCAAGAGAACTCCTTTTCTTGCTGAATCATAGCAGGCATGGAACTACTGGTTTCAGACTTCTCTCCTGATTTCACAAAATACCATCATCCAGGATTTCAGCAAGAGACAGACACTGTCTGCGACTTCACTTTCCTGTCCCAAAGCACTGGAAAAGAAAGTCCAGTCATGCTGCAAGAACCTTTTTCCCTTCAACTACATGTTTCAGTCTTCCCTCCTTCAGCTAGTGTTCCAGTCTCCTCTTTCACTTTTGAAATTGTCTTTTATATTCCTGAAGAGGAGCTCCACCTTGTGGTGACATGAAAAACTACAGTCTATTACTTCTACAATGAAATACAGTGGAAGCTACATTAGCTTTTTCAGCAGTTTTTTGATTGTGTCAGTTGCTACAGGTTGCAGGGAGAAGGTTGATTTAATATTGGGAGAGGCAGTAGTAGTTTTGATAGATGAAGGGTTTGATTGTTGGACATTGCTAAGATGGTTTCAGTAAAGTATTTATTAAACTGAGTAGCAATATTGTCTGAGTTATTAGTAGTGGTGGTGGTGGGGTTGTACTGATTTTGCCTGGTAGAAGTATATTATTTATTGCTGACCAGAATTTTTGTGGATTATTACAGTGCTTTGATTGGATTTCAGAGTAGTAATTTATTTTGTCTTGTTTGATTTGCCTCTTTGCTTTGTTTCTAAGTTCTCAGTAGGTTTGTAGAGTGGGTTGGGAACTTGTTTAATTTCAAATTGCCCAGGTCGTGTTCCTAGATATAAGTAGTGTATTTCTTTTGTTAACCACAAGGCATAGTTAGATTTAACATGTATATATCTGCTGGGGGCCTGAGAGTTTAGTATGGATCGGAAGGTGGAGTTGAAGTACTCAATAGCTTCCTGTAGGGGTAGCAGTTTCAGTGGTGTCTAGGTACAATGTCTGAGTATCTCTATAAGGTTGTTGGGGTTCAGGTGTTTTTTAATTCTTATTTGTTTAAATGTGGTTTGTTTAGATGGGGTAGTTCACTTCCTGATAGGTTGGGAAGTGATCGCTAGACTATGTGGTAGATAGCCAGAGGAGGAATTAGAGGGTTGGCCTATTTGTTAATATTCAGTCTAATGTGGAGTGTTTATTGGATGGTTTATTAAACCTAGTGGCTGACTGGTTGAGTTGAGTGTAGCCGTGCAGGTTGATGCAAATTATTGGGGTTTGGGGAGTTGCAGTCTAACCAGTCTACATTGAAGTCACCCATATTAATTGTTTCCTGAGGTAAGGTTTTACTGCTCCAGTTTATACATTTTCTAGCATTTGGATATTATCCCCTGGTGGCATATAGATACCTATTAAGTATATATGTTTCTTGGAGTTAATGTTTAGTTTGGCAAATACTACTTCAGCAGTTTTAAGTTTCAGAGTTTTTTCATCTAATGTTTCTATAGAGAGGTAGCTTTTAAAGAGTAGGGCAACGCCTCTTTCTCTTTTACTTATTCTATCCATACGTATGATATTATATCCTGGTGGTAGTATTTCGTTGCTGGGGGTGGTAGGTTTTAGCCAGGTTTCAGTGAGAAGTACAATATCAGGGGAGTAAAGTGAGAGGTTAGCATGCAGCTCATGGATTTTATTGTTGACAGTTTTTAATATTTAATGGCAGAATATCAAATTTATCTCTAGGGGGATGGTTGTTTCTCGAGTATTTTTCATTTTCATGTCATTTTGTGAGGTTGAATTGTAGCTTTCACAGGTTGTGCCGGGGTTTGGGTGTATGTCCCCACTAAGAGTTAGTTTTGATGCTACATTGATTAAAGTTTTCAAGAATTTGACTATGTGTTTATCATATTTCTCAGTAGGTGTGTAGAGTGGGTTTGAAACTTGTTTTATTCCAAGTTGCCCAGGCCTTGTCTCTAGATTTAAGCAGTGATTGTGTTTCTTTTGTTAACTGTGGGGCATAGTTAGATTTAACATGCATTACGTTATTGAAGATGGAGCTACATATGGGGATCTTTACTGGCTTGAGTGTTAGGGGAGTAGCTATTAGAGATGGAGTGGGAAGGGGAAGGTTCGTTTAGCATGGAATGGTAAGAGATGTTATATGCTGATAATATTAAAAGAATCAGAGTGGTAGTCAGTAAGTGCAGCTGGTTCATGAACTTTATAGAGGGTCAGAAGATTTTGGCTTTATTTGTTAATGGAGGTCTTTTAATAATAGGCATTTTAGCTAAATTGGTTTGGGTAAGGGTGTGATGAATGTAGTGGTAATTGGAGTGGGAAGGGTTTAGAAAATTAGTTTTGAGGTGGAGTGTATAAGGTGGAGTGTTTTGATTGGATGTTCTGTCAAGAGGGTGTAGCTAGAGAATGTAAGTGTAAGGAAAGTGGGGGTGGATGGGAATGGGGGTAGGGTAGGGGAGCAGAGTGAGCCCAAGTGTAGTGAGGGTGAACGGATCAGACTTTCCTTGGCCTAAGTAATAGCTGGACTACATAAAACAATCAGAAAGATAGGTTATGATAGATAACAGAATGCTTGTAGAGTATAAGGAAAGAAGCAAATTCTATACTGGCTGTTTGAGAGGTTTTACAAACCTGAGTGGAAGAGTGGGGGTGGAAACCGTTGGCAGGACCAAGAGATACTTAAGGAGGGAATGAGACAGTGAAATGATACAGGCGAAGGATAGGAGAATGGAAACAGATCTCGATTATATGAGTGAACATATACACACTAGCTTCTATAACAGAAGACTATAATACATATCTCAACAGATTTAATAACAAGTACCAGAGATATAGTCAGTCTGATGGGGAGAAGATAGAGGGGAAGCAGAAGGGAGAGGGGGACAGAGTGGAAAGAGAGGTGATGTACGAGGGGGCTGTCAGGTGTCAAGGGATAGAGCAATATAGCAGTAATAATAAAACTAGACAATGACTTTACATACATTAAAAGTTTAGGACTAAGATCCTGGGTAGTAGGTTCAGGTATCCAGTGTGAGGAATGTGAGCTTTCCCTTTGGGTTTAGCTTGGTTCTGTGGACTTTCGGGGACCACCATGCAGAAGGAAGGTTAGGTGAAGATGCACGTCATTAAAAGTGTAGGACTAAGATCCTGGGTAGTAGGTTCAGGTGTCCAGTGAGAGGAATGTGTGCTTTCCCTTTGGGTTTAGTTTAGTTCTTTGGTCTAACAGGGACCACTGTGTAGAAGGAAGTTAGATGAAGATGCATGTCAGAAATTCAGCGGGTAGTTCGCATGTTATAACAGCTATTCCTATGCCCCAGACATTGCTTGCACATCACCTTACTGTCTGTGGAGATGGATAGGAGTGAAAAGGAGTGGAAAGAGCTACAGAAGTGGGAGTATAACTGGATAGGCCAAAGTAGGAATCAATACTACTATATTACAAGGATGCCTGGCATTTCTTTCTGCTGAAAAATTATGATACCCAAGAGATTTTGTTTTTCAGTAACTGAATTAGTTCACTATTTTGCTACATACATCAGCAATGATTAATAAAAGATCAAACCAAATACCCCAGGTATTTGTTCTTCTGAACCATTTTCAGTATAGCTTTCAATAGGTATGTTTATTGTCCAGCATCCTGGGGTACTTTCTTTACTGTGTGCTAAAAAACAGTGATATAGTTTTTTTTTTTTTTTTAAGTTAAAGGAAATCTCCACTATAAAACTACATAAGTATTTGTCATCATAGCTTGATATTTTGTGCTATTTGAATACATCAAAATATCAGTAAGCGTTGCTTATCGTTGTTTAACTTCTTATAGCCTTACATGGGTCCTGCCATCCTGATATAATTCTGTTTTTCGGTTGCTTCTCCTGGTCCTAAGAATGCAGTTTGTTTTGCATAACATGACATGGCCTAGACATTATTTTTCCTTATTTATGTTCAATGACAACTCTGTGTGTCACTGGCTTTTAAGAATAGCTTTCTAAGCAATGCTAGAGCTTCATTTTTATTGATTTCCTAAAGCTAAAGCAATTTATTGTACATTTATATTTCCTGCAATACAAAAAAGTAAACTGTATTTTTTTAAGTATTTAAAGTTATAATTTCAGATCCATTTAGCCCAGTTTCCCTATGAATCATTGAATCATGCAGTATCATGGAATACTTTGTCAGTTTCTGTATCAATAAAGCATTCCTTTAAAAACACAGGTAAAACCTAAGCTTACACCCCTGCACTTTCTTACGCACTAATAGTTACTAACTCCATGGTCACACAGTTGTCAGGGTAAAGAGAAATCACACAGCAAAGGGGAGTAAGGAAAAACTCCCTGTTATGTCCACAGCAGTCTTACACAGTGATACCACTGTGACAAATTATAGAAAGTTGCACAAAACTCCAAATTAAATTAGAACAAAAAGAATCCAGTTCATCCAAGACCAAAGCAAAGCAAACAGCAATCTCATTTTCACAGCATAAATGTCCTCTAAAATGAAATGTCCACAGATTCAATCAAAAAGGTTCTTTGAATTTGCTCATTGGCAACAAGGAAAAAAGAAATGTTTTGATTAAAAAGTGAAAAGTAATTTGTCAGCACAAAATACTTAACAAAATAACACACAAAAACATGTCAGCTAAGTGTATGTAATCAACTCACTCTTGGTTTAGATGTTAAAGGTTGTCAGTAAGTCCTGCAACTCTAATTTAATTTTCTGCAGGTACTGTTGCAAAAACAACACTTTACAAAAATGAAGACTTTTGACATTTGTTTATATAGCGTTGCAATGTAGGTCATCTCTATTTTTCATATAATTTCTCCAACTACTCAACACTTTACTGACATAAGTCAGGTGCAGTATCACAGTGTAAATCTGTAGGCAGTGACTAACACTAAAACTTAAAAAAAAGTGGTATGTCTAGTCTATTATACTGGCTGAGAGAAATTCCTTTTTGAAATAACTAACAAAATGAACAATGGAAAAAGACTGTAGGAACTTCAGAGCCTATGACAGTAAAAGGTAGAAGTGAAGAGTTTGAAAGTTTTGAAGGGTTACTGGCTACTTAGCAACATTTAGTTGATGGTACAGAGGGGAAAAAGTAACTCTGGGATAAATTTTACTATATTGGCTTGTGGAGTTTTCATTTAATGCTTAGGTGAGGTTGCTTAGACCAGTCAGAGATTTGAGCAACATCTTATGACCGCCTTTAATTGATTACTGAGGATGTTATTTGAATAACTACTGGCAGAGTAATCAGTTTAAGGAAGAAGATTAGTATCTGGAGGGCAACATGCAATGATATTAATGTAAAGGCAGAACAGTAAGGGATTCAGAGCTGCTATTTGTCAAACACCTGAGAAGAATGGTTATGGTCTGGAAAGGGACTACTTGACAGTAACTTTTTAAGTAGTATAGTCAAGGCAGGTAATAAGCCAGCGAAAAGCAGTATGGTTTAGCTCAATGAGTAACATTTCCTTCGGCCATCTTGTAAAGAATCAGCTTTGAGGAGATCACAGTGAGAGGAACCTGCAGTTATCAACATAATCTCTGGATCCATGTTTAGAAAGTGGGATAACTGCTAAAGCTTTAAAAGTTTTGGAAAGGTAATGATTTTAATAATAAATTAATGATATTTTTAAAAGGAATGTTTTTAAGTATGTTGCAAGTATAGTCTACCAGAACCTGTGTTTCCCTGGCTTACAGTGGTCATAGAGCATTGATAAGTTTGTTTCAGGGTTACAACTTAAAAGTAGAAACTCATGAAGAATCAAAAGACATCCCAAATTGCATAGTCAGTGGTAATTTTTTTTTTGCCTAAGCTGTGCGAGCAAATTTCTCAACAGCTTCATTATGTGTTAAATCTGTCAGGGGTTAGAGCAATATTAGTTGGTATCTTTCTATAACAGTTAAGTTATTTATGCCTTGCCATAAAGTTTTTGTGCTGCCAAGTAAATTAAGACTGCCAGTATTTTATTTACTCGGCTTTAGCTTTATTGATGAGTGTTTGCATTAATTTCTAATAGTACAATAATTCAACCAAGGGGCAGTGATATTTCCTGCTCCGTATACATCCCATGTCTCTTTCCTTTCTTTCTTATCTGTCTCCTTCGTCTTTCTTTTATTAGCATGTAACTTTTCAATTACAAATTCAGGCAAGCATCAGTTTACCATGAAACCCTGTTAACCCTGGAAAGTTGTAAAACATGCTGCAGGGGTAAAAGAAGGCCAAGAAAGCATTCTAGGGCCATACTGTGGTCAGCATGTGAAGTGACATAAAAACATTTAATGCTAATCATTTTATTTAAAGGCACTGAATATGGTTACTTTACCTGGAATCTTTAAGAATGCAGTACGGAAAATAATAGCAGTTACACAGCATGTTAGCTGTACTATAAATAAGAAAGTAATTTTGTGTGTGTATGTAAAGTAGTTTACTTTTAGATGATTATGATTGTGTCTCATAAATATTTAGTAATAATTTTTTATAATACATGAAGATTTACCTAATCCATGTATTATCAGCTAGAGAAAGAAAGAGAGAGAGAGAGGAGAAAAACGTGCATGAGTGCTGAGTGTTTTACATCTTTGAGAGATGTAACACAGTGTTGTCACAAATTTCGTTGTAGTACATGGAGATTCAGAATGCTACAAGATAAAACAGAAAAAAAGAAGATTGAAAGAAAGTATATGAGCATGAAGTGTTTTACAGCTTTGAAAGCTGTAAAACACAATGCTATCTAGCAGACAGTAGTTAGAAGCAAAGTATATTTTTCTGTTCCTGTAACAGCTTTAAAAGCTATCAATACTCTTTATGATTTCAAACCAAAAAACAGAAGTGTGGCAGTCCAAACTATATTACTGATTTTAAAACTGTTTTACCTGTCTGCCACTGTTCTCTGGTGGCTGCTTTTTATCTTCTAGGTGCAAGATTAGTGGATACAGTGGTAAAGAGTGCACAAACAACAACACTTTGTTAAACATTTTTTTTTGCATAAAAAAGGTGCTTAACAGTGCTTTCTTCTAATTTCAGAGTATAATCATGGTATTCCGTATAGTACAATAATTTTGTCTCTTAACAACAAACCTTTTTTTGAATTGTGAGCCACTGACCAAGAAAGAGGTTCATATAGTGCAGGAGACCATTAATGAGCGTAGCAAAAATTACAGATTTACTGTCTGGCTAAGTGATTTGCACAAGGTCACACAATAGGCTAATGAAGGCTAAGAGAATCAACCCCTGTGCAACAAGAAGTAGTTCGTTAACAGACCACATCCTCAATTCTCTATGTCAGCTTTACTGTAATGACACTTATGCTCAGGATGCCATTGAGCAACAAATATGATTGGCCATCATAACTGCCACATTGAATACTTAACTGAGCAAAATGCTTCTCTGAGCTTTAGAAAGCTGTTACAGTCTTTCCTTCACAGTGGTAGAAGACTGCAAGATAACCATAGAGGTGCCATTATGCAAGAGAAATCAGAAGGAAGATGCTATGCTGTTATAGCTCACTTAGCTAATCTAGTGTCCCTGGAAGAAGAACAAAAACTATTTATTGGGGCTAAGCTGACCAGATTTCTGAATGCAGAAGAACTGGTAAATGAACAACATCTTAATTTCTCACAGCAGACCTCTTTACAGAATTCTAAGATGGGTCACTGATAAGGGAGATAAGTGGCTGTGCCAGTACATGGATTTTCAAAAGTGCTTTGAATATATCCCTTTATGAAAGTTGATGATGAATTGGAGCAGCAATGGATGAACTCCAGTTACTAATGTGGAAAGGGAACTCTCTGATAAGTAGGTAAGTAAGCAGTAGCCATTTAGTTAGAGGCCACTAAAGTGTGCAGTAGTGGGTCTCACCATATTTTGTTCACTCATGGGCCATATGACTAGTACAATGCAGAAATAGGTCCTCAGGTATGCTGGGAGCACTAATACTGCTTCAGTAGTTAGACAAAGGGTGGGAGGTTGGCATAATGGTTAAGGTGTTTACCTTAAAGACACAAGGTACAGGGTTTGATTCTCACATGGGGTAATTGGCTAGGCTTAAAGTGGCCCAAAATAGCAGTTACCCTAATACTAATCTATGAACCTGTCACAGTGGGCAGCCAGATGGCTACTAAGAGTTAATCTTGAAAAGTGGACATAAATGTATTTCTTTTTTCATGGTAGATGAAGCTCTAGTGTAAAAAAAAACATGCAGACTTGGACATCTGCCTAGGAAATACTGAGGATAGAAACATTTTAATTTGACCATGGTATTTCAGAAGAGTCATGTAAATAATTTTTAATAGGCTGTTGCAGATGTCAGTACGATGCTGTGCTGGGTCACTGTTGTAACTGTAACCCTCAGAATGTCAAGACTGTAAATGTGAACATGGGAGAATATATACAAAGTCTGAGTTTCTGAATTCTCACAATACTCACTCTCCTTGAATGAGCAGTGACCCCAAATTTTTATAGTTAACAGGAGCGAGCGAGAACTACCTCAACAAGGTGGCAACATAGTGAACTTAAAGCAAGTTTCAAAATTCCTTGTTGTACAGGTGTAATAAGAGTTATATATTTATCTATTGTAGTTATAGGGATCGCAATTGTGGTTCTCGGAACTGCAAAAGGGGTACCTACTGGATTGCATTATGAGGGTAATGGACTAAAAAAAAAAGAAACAGATATTATCTTTGTACTATACTGGATCCATGCAACTACACCTTAATACTCTATGCATGCACTACAATAGTCTTTGCATTGCTAATAACATCAACAAAGAAGAGGGACAGGGATAGGGCTGGAGTGGGAAAGCTCAACTACAATAATGACTGTGGGCACTGAGCATGTCACTTGGGAAGAATCATGAATGAAGAAGGACATAATATAAGAGCATTGTCCTGCAGAGCTCACATGGTTGTGACCTTAAGGTTCAGAGGTCAGGATAGATGGCAGCTGTAATATGGCTGATTAATTGTATTTCTTTATTTATTGGCTAGGTAAGACCACTTAGGGTGATAAAGGACTATTAATCTGATTGACTAACCTTCTAAAAGTCACTCAGAATTTACGGGATGACTAAAGTAATAAAACCCAAGTTTATGTAGTAATGTTTGTCAGAATCTCTTAGCCTTCCCCCCTGTGCTGCATTGCTATAATTTAGGTCGGACTTAAGGCTGCACAGTCTTTTATAGAACTAGTGATATGGCCTTATTGGAAAGTTGGAGCAAACGTGATAGAATACTATTCCTTCCTCAGGCAGATTCAAGGACAAGTAACTGGTTGGAAGATGGAGATGGCATGGTGAAGTTAGAGGGGCACATGCAGAAAGACTGTCGGCAAGGACTGAGCAGCAGATGTGATAGACCTGACATCTTCTGCATATGTCATGATGGCCGTATTAGTCTGACTTAATTTCTTAGGTAGTATAGATGGACAGATCCCTCAATAAAAGTCCTGGCAATCAAACTTAGTTCTTTAAAATATTTTTTGTCCCGTTTCTCCTTCCAGTAATAACCATCAATTGCCGATCCAAGTAAAAGCCCATTTGTTTCTCTCACTATCACAGTCATCACCCAGGAGGATTAAAATATTATTTTAGATATCCTGAGCAAATCCCAAGCTTATCTTGCAAAATGACATGAAAATGCATTTCATTGACTAGCAATATATTCTGGGTGGGAAAAGTGATTTACTTTTCCCTCAGAATGATACATTTTTAATTTTTAATTTTTAAAGAAAAACAATTTTAAGTCCGTTTGAGCACAGATACTGCCCACTTATATAGCTAAACTTTTTCTAAAATCTAGCATTAACACTTACTTTTCTTGCTTATGACTTCTATAATTATTTATCAAGCTTATTAAAATACCTCTTTGGGGAACCTGTCTTATTTCTGCTTTGCTGACGAAGTTTTAATGGCTGTTCTTTGTGAGAACTGTTCTTGAGAGGAGATTCTTGTGTTATTTGACTATTTTTTCCAGATGTCTTATTGATGGCTGAGTCTGGAAAGGACATACAATCCGAAACACAGCTTACAGGGGGATTCAATAAAAGCTTTAAGAAGACTTTCTGTCCTATAAACATTCACGTATAAATATTGCAGGCACAGGCTAGAAAAGGTGTGAACATTGCGGGTCACATTTATAAGTTTTAAAAGTATATTTTAAGCAAAATCATTAATTTTAGTTTAAATAAAAAATATTTTGAGGGTCACTGTCACGCCTAACTGAAATCAGGTTATAAAAGCTCTGACTGACAGTTTTAAGATTAATGGGTAAAATGTCCCATGTCCATGGCTGAGAACACCTCTAACTTTTCATGCTGTTGGTGTAGGTAACATCCATCAGTCAGATGAGTATCATTTTCATCTGCCCCCTACATGTTCTTTATTGGATAGCTGGATAGCAGTTAGCAAACAGCTGAATGCCATCTCCAGCTGCCCAGTGCATGCTATTTATTTCAACTAATTCATCTGCATACAAATAGAAGCATTTTAAGGATTTCTAAGAATTAAACTGAAGAACAAGTTCTACCAAAAACCACAAACTGGAGCCTCACACCAGGGAAATCGATTAACACTTTCGTACTTTAATACAATAAAAAAACAGAACTTCATCAGAATCTAAAATACAACAAAAAACATTGTCTTAAAAGTATAACTTATGGTCACATGACCTATAACATTTGCCAGTGAAACTAATGTATTTAAAATTTAAGCTAATCACTGACTGATCAATTTAAAATAGAAAGTCTCTGAATGTAAGCCTCAGGCAAAAAAATAATAATCAAAGTTTCTATGCTAATAAAATGCACTTAATGTTGATAGTGTCATTTAAACCCAGGGGGTTGTATGTACTACATCTTATCTGCCACGTAGATTTGTAGCAATCCAGATGTACTTTATAACCCCGTGTCAAATCACAGAAACTGACAGTGTCAAGCACAAAGAAAGTATATTTCTTCAATGATAAACAAGTCATTGAAAGTTTGGCCAGTGCTTTTTTCCTAATTGCCAATAAATGTTTATATATTCTTCTATTCAATTTCCTGATTGTCTTGCCAATGTAAAAACGTGGGAAAGGTTCACAGGTGGCAAGATAAACCACTCCTTGAGATGGACAGTCATGTCTGCCTTTTGCACTGATAACAATATTTTAGGCATTTAGATTTACACTTCTAGAATTATTTATAAACCAAACCGGTATTGTTTTTACCTACCACATTTGAAGATGATGAGTGTGCTGGTGCCTGACCTTTTGTTCACCAAACCTTTTTCCAGCAGTGATTGAATGTTGTTTACATTTTTGTATGTAAACAAAGGAAATTGTCCTAATGTCTTTGATAAGTCAACATTTCTAAGTATGATTTTCCAGTTTGTGACCATAATGTTTTTATCAACATTGTGTCATCGGTTACTGGAAGAGAAAAGGCTCTTTTATAAAAGAATCGCATTCTGGTCTTCTGTGGTGGGTTTGTCTGTTGTAGCCAATATGCCTCCTGAATCCCACTTATTCAGGATAGGTCTAGCAGACATAGACCTAAGCAATGAAACTTCCTCTTGTATCTTCAATAACCAATCAGAGTCATAACCTTTATCCAGGAAAAAACTCCTTAGCATAACAGATTCAGTATGGAACATGCCATCATCACTAGTCAACCTGCTTAGATGAATAATTCACCTTTAACAACTCCCTTTTTCATATGCTGAGGATGAAGACCATGTCTTTGCAGATACTGATTAACAAAGGTATCTTTGCAATAAATTCTGCTTATTATGGACTTCTTCTCATCTACCATGGTCAATGTAATGCCAAATAGATGAAATATTCACAAACCTACTTTTAGTGAGTTTCAGAAAAGTTGTACTTGTATTCACACATCCCAATAGCTTCTGAAATTCTTCTTCTGTGCCTCTCCAGACAAAAAAATCATCTATATATCTACATCAGGTGCAATTTCAGCTGTTTTTGCTCCCAAAATGTCATCACTATGTTCACAAAAACAGGAGCAACTCTGGTTGCCATTGCCACACCAATTTTCTGACTGTACAGTTTTTCAGACAAGGAAAAAATAGTTTTCCAAAACTAAGCCAAGAAGTGTACAGATAGCATTGACAAATTGTTGGTAAGACTGGTGAAACGTTAAACATTCCCTGATGGAATCAATGCCATTTTGTTGATCCATGCAGGTATATAAAGAAACCACATCAAGCAAAGCAAAATAAACATCCATCTTCCACCTTGGGGGATGATTGAATTAAGTCTAGAAAATGCCAGGTCTCTCCCATTGCCACAAAAAAATTGCACCAAACCACCTTTTAGACCATTAGTGGCAGTGGACCACTACAAAACAGAGTCTATTTCTAGATATTTAGATTATTTGCCCATTCCTATAGTACAGTCTTCGGAATATTATCTTAGACACTTGTAGCATTTGCTAGCGTTACTTCAATCATCAATCATTAAGATGTAATGCAGACCAATCCCTTGGTTTAAATGACACTATCAACATTAAGTGCCTTTTATTTGCACAAAAACTTTATTATTTTTTGCCTGAGGCTAGGGCTTACATTCAGAAACTTTCTATTTTAAATTGATCAATCAGTGACTGGGTTAAATTTTAAATACACTAGTTTCACTGGCAGATGTTATAGATCATGTGACCCTAAGTTATACTTTTAAGCCAATTTTTTTTGTATTTTAGATTCTGATGAAGTTCTAACTTTTATTGTATTAAAGAATGAAAGTACTTAATCAATTTCCTTGGTGTGAGGCTCCAGTTTGTGGTTTTTGGTAGAACCTGTTCTTCATTTTGGTTCCTTTGGATGTTCTACGCAGTTCATAGGTTTTAATTTCTAAGAATTAAATATTGCTTTTTGGGGAAAGTGATATGCTTCTGTGTCTTTAACTGCCATTTAAATTCCATGCAAAAATCACCAAACTAAAGCAACAGTTTTACCACAGTAGGGCTTAAAACAGATACAGAAAAAAAACAGGACAGTGATATTGTTTTCCATTTATATTTTAGGGCAAATAAAGGGCAATATGGTTTTATATTCCAGCTCCTTGACAGATGTGATAAGGTTCACATGACCTATAACATCTGCCATAGTGCCTTTTTTAGGCAGGGCTCAAAAGACAAACCCACCACTGTAAATAGCACAAGTAACAAAAAACTGAGGGTAATGCTACTCAATGCCAGAAGTTTAAACCTCAAAATGCATGCACTCGAGGCACTCCTCAGTATGGAGAAAAGTGATATATGTGACAGTAACAGAAACCTGGTTTAAGGCTTCAGAAAGCACCCCAGCACTACCAGGCTACAACTCATGCCATACATTTCGGCCACAGAACCCGGACCGAAATATAAAAGGTGGGGGCGTATCCATATTCATCAAGGATACCCACACCTCCAGGTTAGTGACACAGCACGATGTTTCAGAGATCATCCACGTGCAACTAACAATAGGCCAAACTGCAATTCAAATTGTAGCTTGCTACAGATCACCCACCATGTCCCAGAACCCCCATTCCACATTTCTGGAAACACTGGGAAACATAAAGGTCCTACCAAACACCCTAAAATTGGGTGATTTCAATTACCCAAACATTAACTGGGAGAACTACTCAAGTACTAACTCCCTTGCCCAACATTTCCTAGAATTTATAAACTCAAACGCCCTGGATCAACTGGTCAACACTCCCACCAGAGGTGACAACATACTGGACCTGGTCATCACCAACATGGGCGACTGGTGTTCCACACCAGGAGTCAACCCCTCGCTGGTTAGATCTGACCATAAACAAATCACTCTGGATATTCACATTCCTCCCCCACCCCCGGTCAAGGAAACCACTGTGAAAAACTTTTCAAAAGCAAACTTCATGTTACTTAAGACCGAGGTGGAAAGTTTCAAAGCCCCCATGCTAGAGGATAATGCTGTCCAAGCTGCAAAATCCTTTACTAAAGTATTCTATGGACACCTAAAAGAATGCATGGATCGTGCTATCCCAAGCAAAACCAAGACTCACTCCTCCAAGAAAAGGAAACCAGTCTGGTGGACCCCTGCCATAAACAAGCTATATAACAGAAGGAGGAAACTAGTACAGAAAAGAGTAAAATCCCAAGAAGGGAAGACATCCCTGATTAGTATCAGCAAAAAACTACAATCCCTCATAAAATCATCCAAGGCTAGCTTCGAAAGAAAAATTGCCAAGGACTCCAAAGATAACCACAAGGCATTCTTTAGCTATGTCAAGAATCTAAGTGGCAATGTTTAGATCTGCTCGGAGTTAGTGCAGAATGGCACAAAATACACTGAACCGACCAATATCGCCAACATCCTGGCAGACAGGTTCAGTGCAAATTTCACCCCCCACTCACCCCCAAAAGGGCCCATAACCATACCAGAAGAATGTAGAGCCCCTGAAATCACTCAGGTTAAAACAGCCCTCTTCAAAGCCAAAAACACAGCATCAATGGGACCGGACAGTGTCCCAGGCTGCATCCTACACAAGCTCAAAGATGAACTAACCCCTCACCTAAACACACTGTTCAAACTCAGCCTCTCCACAGGCTATGTACCTATAGAGTGGTGCACAGCAATGGTTATTCTGCTCCACAAAGGTGGAGCCACAATAGACCCTGGGAACTATCTCCCTATAAGCCTGACTAGCTTTGTCTGCAAGGCTATGGAGTGCACCATCATGGAACTCATTAACAGAGACATTGGGAACCTCCAAACACTGGACCTACCCAGTTCAACTTTGTTAAGGGCAGATCATGCCTCCTAAACCTGGTGGACTTCTTTGAGACAGTTACCAAGGCTATAGCTGAGGGAAAGGTGGTACGCACAGCCTGCCTAGACCTTGCAAAGGCTTTCAACATGATTCTCCATTCTGGTATTATAGACAAGCTCACCAGCCTGAACATAAACCCCTGTGTCACAAGATGGGTTGCCAACTGGCTCATGGACAGAACTCACATGGTGAGAGTTGCGGGAGCTAGGTCTGACTCTAAACTGGTTAGAAGTGGTGTTCCCCAGGGCTCAGTCCTAGGACCCCTCCTGTTCGGCATATACTTCTCAGAGGTACAAGCAAGCACAGGAGGACTATGGTTGACCACGTTCACAGATGACTGCAAACTAGGGGCTATAATTGACTCTCCGGCTGACACAGACATCCTCCAAAAGGATCTCACTGAAATGGATACCTGGTGTCAAAATCATGGCCTCAAGCTAAATGCCAAAAAGTGCATAGTCATCCCCTTTGGAAAAAACAAAGTACCCACAAACTACCACATAGATGGTAGTCCCCTAAATATGGAAGACATAATAAGGGATCTGGGGACCCAAGTAGATAGTAATCTCTCCTTTGATAATCACATTGCCAAAGTGGTTAGAAAATCCTTCTATGTCGCCCACCTAATCACAAAAGGGTTCGCATCCAGATCAAAACAGGTCATTGTGCCCCTCTACTCATCACTCATCAGACCCATCATAGAGTACAACACCCCATTTGGGATGTACCTTACAAGACACCTGCAACAGCTGGAAAGACCACAGAAGTACCTCCCCAAGAGGATCACTGGCCTCAAACAGATGCCCTATGCAGCTCGACTGAAGAAACTCCAGCTGTACTCGGTTGCATACGGCCTACTCAGAGGTGATCTCTGCCTGACATACAAGGCCATGTCCAACTCAGAATTGATGGACATGCTCAACCTAAAGAAAACCATATCCCCTCGAGCCACATGCTCTAGGGATCTAAACCTCACCACAGCAATAAATAGGATATGCTGGAGGGATACATTCCTGTCTCAGAGACTTCCCATGCTTTGGAACAAGATTCCAATCTACATTAGGCAGAGCTTCTCGCTAACACTCTTCAAGAGAAACATTGACGAGTGGATGGGAAACAGAAAGTTTACCCTGGGGACAACTTCAGTGGCACTGCTGGACAGGGGCACAGGGAACTAATCTAAGGGGGTGACGAAAGCCAACACATTCTGGCTAGGCTTATAAATGCCTTCGGGCAGATAGCCTAATACATACCTATGAACCTATGAACCTATCTCAAAATAAAACTTATAAAATTCAACAGAGGCAAAATGTTCATAAGAATGAGATGCAAATTCTTTAAAAATTGATTGCATTTCTACTAATCAAGTTGCTAGTTTGAGTTTTTCTATCAATAATCTCAGTCTCAATGCCCTGTCAGCTGCTGTGATTGGCTATGACCAATTGTGACTGGCTGTGACTGGCTGCCCAGTTGCAACAGATATCAGATGTAGGTCTGGAGGGGGAAATGGGCAAATTGGCATGGAGCAATCCAAACTTTGAGCTAATAGGAGGTTACCAGATTTAAAGAAACATCCTGAAACACAAATTTCAGTTTAAGCTTCTGAGCAACGAAGAGTCAAGCACAGCTGGTGGGGAAGAAGAAACTGAAATGGCAGGAGGAGAAGATGCCAGCAATAAGGACCTCTATTTTTAGTTTATCTGATGTGACTTTTACATAGGGAAAATTAAACATTTTGAACAAGGGAGTGTCATTTGTTCCTATCAGTAGAGCAGATGTCAGTAAGATCATTGTAGAACTAAAACTTGCTCAGAAGCTTAACCTGAAGTGGCTGTTTCCAGATGTTTCTTTAAATCTTTTATCCTCGATCCTGAACTTCATAAAAAGAGTACGAGAATTTGTAGTATGAGATTGTTTCAGCAAACCTCCCTAGAATATTTCTTCAGTTTAACTGTTAGATAATTCATGGTTGTGAAACAACTGAAAATATGAAAGAATAAAGATTTATGACAACAGGCAAGGGGAGGTGATTATGACAGTTAAAAAAATACACTGATAGTAGATTTAATTTATTGAATGAGGAAACAAAATACAGATTTTTGTTGCATGAAATGTGTAATGCATATCATGGAATGGATACCATTTTACAGGATTTGTTGCAAGATGTTATCAGTAAAATCAAAATTTACCATTTCCTATTAGATTTGAAACCCATTTGTTCACCATTTGGAATCTCCATGGTTCATAAAAGTCAGACTCATTAATGATTCAGAACCAGTAGTGTCAACCAAGGGTTAAAATACAGAACTCTAGTTAACCCTATAGTTTGGACAGCTTAATTGTATTTATGTGAGTTGGACAAAGTAAAATTAAATGATTATAAAGGTACATTACTGATGGCCACAACTGACTCTGAAACTTTGTATACCCACATCCCAGATAATGAAGGGATTGAACTACATGAGGGGTTGTTTATGAACAAACATTCATGGGACACAATGATATGTATTTTAATGTGTTAACTAAATTAATGTAATGCTGTTAATAAAACTATTGCATACAGTTTTGAAAAACAATTTGTTTACATTTCAGGGTAGTTATTACGAACAGATGGGAGGAATAGTGATGAGGACAGTAATGACTCCTTCATATGCAAACCTTGTCCTAGTTTAATGAAAGTGTACTATTGTAGAAAAAATTGGAACAGTTTTCTAATGTTATGTTTTATAAACAACTGACTCATTATATTTTATTTAAAGGACAGGTCCTGAATAAGAATTTCATCGACTTGAACAGGCTTTGAGTCAAAGCATGAAGTTTCTAAAGTTCACGTTTTCATCACTAGCCTGCTTAGACATTGAGGTAACCCTATGTGATACCAACTAGGGTTTCAAGGCAACAAATTTACCATAAACCTACATTTCTGAATTATTCTTTGATGAGTATGATGAGGGGTTAATTCATTAGGTTGTCCTAAATGACATATAATGTTGTGATATTTTTAGAAGAAGCTGCAGAGCAAACATTTTTGGAGAAAGAGGCTGCAACAGGGACCTATTGGAAACAGTTGAATATAGATCTACAGATTACAAAGCAGTCCTTAATTATGTGTTGTTCTTAATATGTGGCCCTCCACAGATAGCAGAAATTATCCAAGTGATATGAATATCTTACAATGTTAATTACATTTCTATAAGGAACATAAGGAAAATTAATTGGTGTATTTTCCAAGGAAACATGGATTTGTCAGTGGCTTCAGACAAAAATCTCAAGTTCGTTAACAATAAGTCTAGCAGTTTTAACCAAGTTCTTGAACATGAAGAGATAAAAGTAGCCCCTTCTGAATCAAGAAGTCCTGAGGATACTTCTTACTGTGGGTTCTGTAGTCATTTTAAATTAATTCATGTAGGCCCATTTTTGAATTTGAAACATTTGGATTGTATATAAGAGGCATACTGATTCCAACACGTCTAGTGTTGTGTATGTTGCAAGATACTACAGATCTGGTAGCTTCTGTTTGAGTATATGGAATATTTGCTGTAGAATACAGAACTATAAAGTTAGGCTGATTCAACTCCCACAGTGATGTCCTCAAGCATTCTTCACACAGGACAAGAAAAAGTTCAGTTATGGCATTACATTATATTAAAGTAAGGAGCTATCAGGATCAGAAAGTGGATTTTACTAATGATCAGGCAGACAACAAAATATTTTTTCACTGCCAGCAAAGACAGTGCCTCTATGACACTTGCTGCTCATTCAATATGCAAATAACTCAACTGTTATATTACCTGCACCTTTCTGTTGATGCTGTTAATTCAGCTTTGCAGTTCTGCTTTTATTCATGGCATCTGTAGATTAATGCAGTTGGGATTGCACATAAATGCCTTTAAAACTGATCTGATGCTGTCCTCCTCTGAGATCATTCAGTCTTTGCCTCTGACTACTCTTCCACTATCTCTAATATTGATGATGTCCTGGGACAATCAGCTTGCATCTTCGCATAACTTCCCTTGTCAGCTTACCCACTGAGGAAGTCAACGCTAACAAACGTTTTGCCTATATCAGTCATGATCAACTAAAGCTTGACAAGCATGAGAAAGGTGTAATGAACTAATGAAAAACTTACCAGGTTAAAATTTGCAGGCACAGCCCAGGTGAATAGGATTACATAAGAAATGAACAAAGTATATATACAGATACAAGGATACGCTAAAAACATATGCATATATTCAGATGCAGGAATATGCTACAACATTTAGTTCAAGAAGCAGTTTACAATGTCAAAACATGGATGGAAAAATGGAATCATGCTGAGCAGAGGTTTTTGGATAAGATGCAGTTGTAATGAATGAGATGGCTTATGCTACAGGGATAGCAGCATATCATTATATAGAGAGGTATGAAGACATTAGAAGAGATAAGTGTGAATACTTGAAGGAAAGGATACCATGGAAAGAAGACAGAGACATGTGGAGGGCATTTGCATCTCTCACACTTGCCAGGCTATTCATAGCTAAATCATGCATTCTTCCATCTCTACTATATTCTGCACATTTTAATTTTATTTTATTGTTTTGTCGTATTTATCCCTTGTTGACTAGGTTACTTCCACTAGGCTAATAGCCTCTTTTTAGGGGAGACATGAGGTACTTAGTATTTATACCACAAGGGGAAATTTGACAAGGGCATCAGGAAACCTCCCCTGCTATTTTTGATAGGTGCCATGGATCTTTTACATCTAACTAAGTTGCTACCAACTCAAGCTCATAGGACCTCAGTTTAACAACTCATTCAGGGGATGACACACTCAAGTCAAGAGTGCCAGCAATTGAGCTACCTGTTCCTTAGGTGTTATATTAGGCTAACAACCTTTCTGGCCATTGTAAGCCTAGCCATGCAACCTAAGTGTATCCCATGAGTTATTGTGCTTTAAAGATTAAGAAGTCTGTTAGTTAGGACATGATTTAATGTCTGCCACTGCCCATCAAAGACATGGGTGTCAGACTAGGTGTGAGTTTCCAATTACCTGTCCACTAGTCCAGGTTATGTTTGAATAGGGTTAGGGAAACACTCTGCTTCACATGGATGGGAAGCCTATTCCAGAGAACAGGTGTTTTTTGAGATACATACTTGTCCCTCTAACATGTTCCATTTAATTTGCAGGCAAAGTTTAATTCCTTAGATCTAGTAGCTCTGGTGTTGTTCGTTTTACAGATATGCATCAGAGCAGGCACCAAGGATGCATATACCACACATAAATCACTTCTCAGCAGTCTGTAGGAAGCAGCGTATGAAAGTTTTGAGGTGATCTGCATAGAACATTGTGTTTACACCCTATATTATTTTTGTGATGCCCCTCTCTGGGCGGTCCAGTTTTGCATGTGCCTGGTCAGGTACATACAAAAAGGGGCATTATACTCACTGATGGGTCTGATGATGGCTGAGTACAGTGGCACAATGACATACTTGGACCTAGATGCCATGCCTTTACTTATAAGCTGAGTGACATAAAATGATTTTCTTACAGCTTAAGACTCATGTTGGTAAAAAGCCAGGTTACTGCCTACATCCCTGACTACTGTGTCTACTTTTACACTTTATTAATGAGGCAGTTTCTCTGGGTGGATGACTTACCAAAAAGTACTATTATGCATTTCTTGTCATTGAATTTTAAGCTTTGTATTTGGCACAAGTCATTTGTCTGTGTTACACCTTCCTGTAAGATGTTAATATCCTCGGTGGGTTTCTATGATTGCTCCTAGCTTGCAATCCTCTATAAACTTGGTAAGCCAGAGACCCTTGACATTGGTCTTGACTTCTGAAAAATAGATGCCAAAGAGAAGCAGACCTAGCACAAAGCCCTGGGGGATGCCACTGGTGACCAGTCTCTATGTGGAAGTGGTGTCTTCAAACCTAACTTCCTTGATCTTGTGTGTGCGTCAGCTGGCTATCCAGCAAGTTACACAGGGGGTTATGCCTAATTCTATGAGTTTGCTTATGATGCCTGAGTGCAGTATTGTATCAAATGCCTTAGCTAGGTCAAGGTAGGCAGTATGCACCATTTTGCCCTCATCCACTGCTAAGGTGACCACATTCCTAAGAAGTCCAGAAGGTTCATTAGGCATGACCTACTTTTGACGAAACCAAACTGGGTTGGGTATAGTGTCTAAAGCTTTCCTATGTCATTTTAATCATTTTCATGATAAATCATTCCATGGCTTTGCATATGAGACTAATCAGACTAATGGGTCTGTAGTTCCTGGAATCTGTTGATGGTCCACCCTTGTGCAGTGGGATGACTGTTACAGTCTACCATTCGCATGGCATGAAGCCTGTGCAGAGGTTATGGTTGAATAGTGACACCAGTGGCCCTGACATGTCATATTTCAGGCTATTTAAGAGGTATCCTTGGATATTATTGGGGCCTGTTGAAGCTGTCTCCTTGGTCTTAGTGTGTATCCAAGACCAGGTCTCTGTTGATAGTTGGAGGGATTATGTTAGATGGTATTTTCTGGGGAGGCATATAGAGGTGTGAGGGGATAAAGTTAGGGCCAAATTTGTGAGCCAAAAGTTTTATGTCTCCCAGTTCTATGAATGTGGCTCCATTTACCAAGTTTATTACCCTGCTGTGTGCTGCCTTTGAGGTTTGGACATAATGAAAGAAGACCTTATTGTTATCCTTGGCCTGAGATGCTATGTTTACTTCAACATTTGCTTTGTTGGACCAAATTAGTCCCCATAGTTGTCTATTCAGTTTGATGAGAAAATGTATATCTTTTTGGTGACACACTTCCTAATTTTATCTATGACTTTTTTCTTTTGCTCTACAACATGTTTAAATTTGGATTCTACCAGGGTGTTTTTTTTTTGTTAGTTTTGGGGTTACTTCTGGTAGACACAGCAGCACTATACAGTCATTGACATGGTTATACACAGCATCTGTGAATAATTCTGCATAGGCTATTTGTTATCTGGGTTTGGAGCAGCTTGATAGTTTTATAAAGTTATTACATAATGAACATTAGTTTACTGTGGAATAGTTTCTAACTATTACAGAATTTATTCTTAATTTTGAAGAAGACTGTTTTGTGGTCTGATCTTACCAGAAGGGATATGATGTGGGGGAAGGCTATTTTGACAAAGGTCATAAGTGAACCATAGATTTGTAGATCATCATTCTAATGCTCTGTTAACTGTGCTATTTCTGCAGGTATAGGAATAGAATCTACAAGCCTTCTATATGAAAGATGACCCGGTTTGCCACTGACATTGCTTTTAACACATCTTTTAACAGGTCTTCTCCAAGCACTCTACTACAAACTAGCTCAAGCTCACACCAGAGAAGTATGCTTACTACAAGCCATCACAATTGGAAACATCATTGTTTATTACTGCAAATGTGAACTGATTAGAATTTCACTGTAATTCAAGTAAAATTTGTTTTTCTTCAATGTTCTTGTTTGGACTGTCCTCCCCCTCTCTTAAATCTTCTTTTTTTTACTTGGAGAACTGCTCAGCGTGAACTTAAGATTATTGCTTGGTATGGTGGGTATTGTGCAAAGAAAAATACATTGGATGGCACATATTACTCTTTTGCTGCTGGTAAGTTTTATAATCATTGTACGTATTAAGTTAGGTACATCCAGGAAAAATGTCACTCACCATGCACTTCCTCACCCGTTATGTAGACCTAGTCTTCAGTATCATATTGTTAATGCAGGTTACTCAGTATTATGTATCACCATTTTATATCATGTACACATTTTGGTATGTTGGCAATCAACTGTTGAATGCATGCAATTGTATCCCTTATCTATAATACACATTTTATTTTTCACCCTTCTCCAACCTTTTTTTTAAATCTTTGCTGCTATATTACTTTAAAGAAACATCTTAGTTGCATGGTGTTAGAAAAATGTGTATTTGAGTCCAAAGTGGAAAGGACCGTACCAGGTACTGTTGGCAACGCCTACTGCAGTCAGAGTGGCCGAGAGGACATCCTGGGTTCATTTGACACACTGCAAACCGGTAAAAAACTTTCAACTTGATAAAAACTCTGTGACTGATACACAACAGGACTAAAATGGCCAAAAACAAAGTGAATAGAAATTTAGATCAACCCCAGAGATGTTGCATAATCATTTTGTTGAGTATACATTTATTGACTGTAATTGTGACAATTTTCCTCTTGTTGTGGTTTATCCTGCACACAACCACACAAGTAAAAGTGAAAAGGCGTGATGAAACATCTATAGACTGGCACCCAAATTTTAACACATACCTAGCCATAAAGCGTGTATATGCAGAGACTATAAACATTTCAAATTGCTGGGTTTGTACAGCTATACCAACAGTATATGGAGGACTGATAATGTCCGCTGTCCCTTTGGGGATAAATAAGACTTGGAAAAATTTACTCTTTGATACAGAAACTGTGAGATCACAGGACAAAATAGCTTTATTTTTACCTGTCACACAAAAAGGAATTGTATGTTTTTACAAAAATGATACTCTCCAGGTAGGCTGGAACAATTGTAATATAACCATATCTTACCGGTGTTATATTAAGAATAGTAATGGCAATATTCTTTGCAATACTAATTATGACTCATATTTGAACTCACTGAAAACAACCATGAATGACATTCGCAAGAATCCTGTTTTGTTGAAACAATTGTCAGTTATAGATCAGAAAATGTTTCATGCAGGGTTAATGCGTATTAGTGCTAAAGTAAAAAACTGTTATTTTATTTGTAGGAAAAAGGCATATAAATGGTTACCTGAGAATTGGTCCGGCAGTTGTTTTTTGGGTTATCTGGTTCCGGCAATAAGACATACTGCAGAATTGCCTTTGGGTAAGATACGAAACGTGAGAGAAGCAGCCCGAAAACCTGGAAGTCCAGTTAAAAAACCTGTAAATCCAGTTGAAAGAATCAAAGCTGGCTGGAAAGACCATAATACCGTGAAAGACAAAAGTAAATTGACTCATATGGACTTGAGTGACAGTGTTATATCTTGGGCAGAAATATTCCCAGCATATGGAGCAGTCAAATCGATCTGGGAGCTAAGGAAGTTGTCGAAACTTCTCGAAGTAATGAGTAATGCAACTTTTTCTGCCCTAGAACTGGTGACTGATGAACTAAATGCAATGAGAACTGTTGTGCTACAAAATCGAATAGCTCTTGACTTCATCCTAGTGGCGAGAGGTGGTACGTGCGCGCTTATCAAAGAAGAATGCTGTGCGTACATACCAGACAATAGGCATGAAATTAACAACCACCTAGAGGTAATTCAGCAAGTATCAGCCATGACTAAACCAGGCCCAAACTCACTGATGGACTTTTTCCAAAATCTATTTGGGGGGTGGGGTTCCATCCTAATAAATATTCTAATTGCCATTTGTGTGGGTATACTCCTAATAGGAGCATGTGTTTGCTGTGGAATTCCCTGCATGAAAAGACTAATCAAAGATTTTATTAATGTATCTGTTACTGAGACCTTGTATCAAAATATTAAAATTGAAAAATTGATCTCAAATGACATTTTTTCTAAAGTATAAATTAAATGACTCACCTAGCTGAAAATCCTTAGTGGAAGAGGTTGGGAGATAAAATGACACTATGCATACTTCAAAATAGAATAAAAAGTATTAATAGGAGGGAAAATTTTAGAAAAATGTGTATTTGAATATATGAGAAATGCTAGTTTAAAAACAAAGTAGTATATAATGCATTTTATTCTATTAATCATATAACAGAAAGGATTAATTCATGTGTAAATGTAAGTAGTTTTGAAACTGCAGTGTGGCTTAAAGCAAACTGACCTCTGACCCTGGCAGATGCTAGCTTAGCAAGTTTAATGTTTATGCTTTTCACAAGTGATTATCTGCTGGGTCAGGAAATTAAATATGTGAAATAATGAAATATTCTGCTCTTTCCTGCTGGGATGATTTGGCCTTGTATATGTGTTACTAAGATAGCATACAGCTGGTGGGAAAGTGCTACAGTGAACAAAGATGTGTATTAGAAGATTGAATCCACTATTGTATTTGAACTGATGTGAAACCTTGAAGAAGTAACTTTGCAGAAAGACATTATGTCTGACCAGATGGATAGCAAGGCCGTATTGTTACCAGAGGAAAACTTTTTTAAAATATACAGCATCAGCAGCTTTTATGAATAGAGGACTGTAAGCTAAAGTGATGTAGATGCCCTGTGACATACCATGTCAGTAAGGTGGGCACAGCTTGAATGCAAAGACTATATAGAATTGTGTGCTTCCTGTTTCATGTCAGACAAAATTCTGTACTTGTACGTTTTTTGCCTCCTGGTGTACATTAGTAAACTTTTTAACCTAAACCTCCTGTGTATTGAATTCTTAATTTTATTTAACACATGGCAAATATATTATATAGGTCAGGTTATCAACATACAGACTCATTGTATATTATGCAGTCTTATTAACATATTAGTTTAATCCACTATATAGCAGAGAAGACATCCATTTTATTCACCATGAACAGCTTTATGGATATGTACTCTCTGTATGTTGCACGATGCTTTATATTTTCTTCACTATTAATGCATTTTGTACATAATTTCGCACTGCTGTTTCTTTTACACTGGAGCTATTCTCTTCATATTCCACTGAAAATGGGATTTCCAAGTTGTATATGTCTGTCTAAGGAAAAAAAAAACAGTGAAATAACTAGCTAAATAAATAACAAAGTAAAAAGAAAGTTTGAATAGCACTGCTCTATCGCTAGTGTGTGTATGTGTGTGTGTGTGTGTGTGTGTGTGTGTGTGTGTGTGTGTGTGTGTGTGTGTGTGCGCACGTGTACAAGAAGAATGTCAAGCCAAACTTATGGCACTTCTCTTTATACAATGTTAAGACATGCTGAGAAAAAGGTGCAGTCCAACTGCAGGTAAGAACTACTTGGGTCATCAAGTCTACCAGTTTTCGTATCTACTGAATAACCTGCACAGCTTTTTAACCAATAGTTTCTTTCTTCCCTTTATCCACACTCCTCTCATGTAGTGTTTTAGATCTTCTCTGCTATGTTTTACTTCCAATTCTCTTACTGCGTTTGACCATACAACCTTTTATGGAAGTTTGCTCCAATCACCCACCTCCCTTTCTTTGAAATAATACATTTCTTCTACCTTCCCTGATGCATGAACTTTCTGCCATGAGATTGATTTATTTTGCTCTCATACGTCATTTTTGATAAATGATCCATAATTTGACATTATGGCTTCCCGTGTTCCTATGATGCCATTTCTCTGCTTTTTCTCTTCAAGACTATATGTGTGTCCAGTCACCCTCCTTTTGTGGCAGAATATATACTATGTTGGTGTTCTGTTCTGTACTGTCTTCATCCATTTTGTGTCTTTATATTATATTGATGAATTCTGTAGAGCTCTACATAGTTCTGTTTGTAGTATCTTACTAAATTGTCTGAACTGGGGAATAAATGTTATATGAGTTCTAGTATCCCATCAGACTTCCTTGCAGCTCTGTCACAGTAATTAGAAAGATAGATGCCCTGTTTCATTCTCTCAGTATGTGTGAGCGGGTGTGTGCATGTGTGTGTATGTGTGCAAACATGTATATGTGTGTGTGTGCACGTGTGTGCCTGGGTGTTATGCATCTGTGTATAACTATTTGTTTTACTGTTATGAACCCCTTCACATTGCACAAAGCATACATTTCTGGTGCAGACATTACCTTTTCTGTGCATAGTATTAAAGTATATAAGGTTCATATATTGTTGGCACAAAAGACAAATTTGCATATAGGAAAAAAATATTTGCTTTATTCTTGGACCCTCTAGCAGAGTCATGGCATGGGTGGGAGACATAGGTGGCTGCCCTAAGCACAAGCAGTTAAGGGATGCGATCAGCACTTTGGTATAACCATCATTTGGCTCCTCATCTGTCCCTGTAGTAATGGTGTTTGCAGAGTAAAAGCCTTTAAGCACTGATGATCATCACTCATTAACATGGCTAGGTAAATGAACTGCAAAAACTGTTCAGCATTTTTTTATGTATTTTAGCAAGCTGGTCCCTGTTACAGTTGAGGTACAGTGATAGAGTTAAACTGTAACTAGGAGTTTTGTTAAGCTGTAGCAAGGAAGTCCTAGCAACAGTTCATGAATTCATAAATGGCATTTTTTTTTTTACTTTTCCATGTGTATTTTTTTTTTCTTTTCGGTTCTGAAACAGTGTAGATACAGTGCATTCTAGAGCATTTCTAAATTTCCTACTAGTATTGGTTTAAACTAAATTTAAGATATTATGTGTCTGAAAGTTCATCATCTGAAAATAGCCCCGTGAGGTAGCAAAAATCAGCAAATCAATAAATTTTCTGATTCAAAATAATTGAAAACTAATGATAAGATATTATTGTTTTGTGGAAAAGTTCATCATCTGGAGCCATTTTTCCCCGGGCCTCTGCTGAAAATAAGCTCTGTCCCAGTTGAACTTTTCCAGTAAACAAATTATCTGACAATATCTTCTCAAGGTAATGAGTTCAAGAAATTCTGAATCAAAATACATGGATGCCATCTATCATTACGAATTCATTATACTCGAGAAAAAACAATGAATACATTGCCAATTCCAAGAAACCAGGATCTTCTCTCTCTCTCTATGCTCTCTGATTTCAAGTTATTGTAAAGGTGACAAGAGGAAATGCAGTCTGACGCTAATCACTCCATTTTCATCAAAGCATTTTGGTTCACTCTTCTGCCCTGAATGTCAGTAACAGAACTGTTGACAATCACTTTCAGCAGTTACCCTTACCTTCCATAAAGTGGGGCTTTGGGTGGGGTGTTCTTGACTCAGATTCAGAACTCTCACCCCCAGATTTACTATTCCTCCATGCAGGACTAGCTTAGTCCTGCATAGAGGTGGCCATTTAGGAGCAGGACGGCAGTGCACCTTGCATAGTAATGAGGCACGCTGCCTGAGCTCCTAGTATTACACGGAGCGCATAAGAGTGCAGGGGTGTGTCTGAGAGCAGAGGTCTCAGAATATACATGCCCCCACAATGAAGAACAGCAAAAAGGGGTACACAATGAGTGAGTCTGCTCACAGGTGTCCGCATATCCCCCATCAACAGTCCCCTTTGTGTACAACAGCAAAAGTATAAATAAATACAATGAGCAAACCCTTTATTTGTTTTATTTTAAAATCTGATTAAAGCTAACCATAAGTGCGTGGGTGTGCCCATCTCTTAGCTATGGTTAATGCAGCTTAAATGGCTGAAGAGGATAAAAAGGAAGATATATGCAAACAAAGCAGCATAGCAATAGTGTAGTGGGCAGAGCATTTGCCTTACGAGCAGGCATTCACATTTCGAGTACCACTGAAGCACATTCCATTTTCCATGGCAAAGCACGTTATGACTAATATTTATGTTGCATAACCCACTAAATAACATAGTTTTATGAACTGGAGCACTGCAGTAAATGCACATGTGAGGTGTCAGCATCATAATGAATAAAGCACTAGTAAGCAGGGCATATTTCAGAACTAGTAAGCGAGCTTAAGCCTGTTTGCGTGGCGGTAAGCAAAGCCTACACTGTTTAAGCAATTCTGAAGGTAACTCTCTATAAGCAGATGTAATGGCAGGTTAGCAGTGCTTACCATCACGCAAAACCACGCAAACCTACTTACAAATGCTCAAAAGTGCCTTAATCACTCTGTATCCAACAGCCACTGTTCTGCCCATCAACAAAATAAACAGCCATGGAGGTCTCAGACCCAGGACCCTATACACCACAGTCACAGTAGTTAACTACCAAGCCATCACAGAAGTACAGAAGAATGAGATAACAGCAAACAAGTCTACACCATAGTAAAACCAAACTGAACCTGTGAAAGGAATCAGTATGCAGACATATGTGCCTTAACCCACTACATAACATAAATATGTGAACCGGAGTACAGCAGTAAGGCCAAAAGTCAGGTGTAATTGTAATAGAGTGTTGAAGTTCCCAATAAGACACAAGGACCCCATGCAGTGTACCTACACATGAATCATGGACACCAGGAATACATATAAGGTGTAATGAATAATAGCTCAATGCCAAAAAGGAATTAAAATGCAAAGTCTAATGTAAGCGATGCTAAGCATTGCACAGGCTAGCTTAGGAGGTGTAAGCAATGTGTAGGCCAGTTAACTCAATGTGCCCAGTGTTATACCCCTTTAAACTATGCCAACCCTAGGTAAGCAGGTTTGCCCATAGCCTAGCCTTTTCAAAACTGGCCAATCATGGAAAAGTGTGGGAAATCAGCCCTACTTAAACCAAGAGGTGGGAATACATCTCATAACTAGTTGTAGCTTCCCCTTGCAGGCACAATGGCAGTAAGGGGAGAAGGTGTGCATTTTCAGGTGCAGCACTGGTGCATCCAGGAGTCCAAAGTCATGGCAGGACTCCTTGTCAAAGACCATGACCAGAGACTGCTGCAGGGCCAGTACCAGGGCTCCCAATATAAGGCGGAGGCCTGGGGCTGTCTCACCCATGACCTCATCAGTGCCACTGTCATCCCTATGCTGACCTAAAGCGGCATAAGGGGGAACTCTTGGAGGAGTAGCTCCAAGAGGCTAGAGTGGCAGGGGATGTTCCAGTTGTGTGTAAGTATCACCCCACTATTTGTGTAATAATTACTAGCTCAGGTATATAATGGATAGGTATGGCTAAGTATTCCTCTTATGTCCCCCACAGCTGCAATGGAGAGGGCCATGAACTAGGAGGCCCACATCAGTCACCTGGCAAGGTTGTGACACTAGGCAGGTCAGTAATACTCATGCATTTACTGTCATAGGAGATAAGACTAAAAGTAGTAGTAAATTGATTGTATAAAACCTGTATTGTTCAAGGCAAGTACTGCATACACTAGAGAATATGGCAGGAAGAGTCTGATTTCATTTGTATGTCAATAAAAGTGTAATAGCCTGACAATAAAGGTCTAACTGCTGGACTGCATGTGTATACTCTGGTATCATATGGTAATGTAAATTAGCAATCATGTAATAGTATTGCTGTATTAAGCACTTTTACCCACATTGTGCACCATAAATTGAATGTGTAGGAATGCCTGTATATGATAGGTGTAATCCCCAGAAGCCATTTAGTACAACTGAGAGACACATAGACGACAGAAAACCGGGAAAATGCAGACAACAAAACACGAATAGTACATGCAACTGAGATGTGAATGGTTGTCTTTTTAGCACACACAGCCATGGTTCGAATCCTGCCAGTGGTAGTACTCTGCATACAGAATCATACCCCACAACTGTACAGATATGTCCAGAATGTCCAGTAAAGTGGCCCATAGCTGCTGCCTATCAACCTGTCCCCCTGGGAATCTGTGGGATAATCCCAGACATATGGGTTCATAGGTTCATAGGTTCATACTAGGCTATCTGCCCTGGGGCAATTATAAGCCTAGCCCAATTTTGTTTGGCTTACGCCACCCCTTGATTTGAGTATACTGTGCCCTTTTTAAGGTTTAGTTTGCTGTGCCTCTGTCTAATAGTGACACGGAAGTAATCCCCCGGACAAACCTACAATCCCCCATCCACTCATCAAGATTCTTCTTGAAGAGATTCAGTGAGGTACTCTGCCTAACATGAATTGGAATTCTATTCCAGAGCGAAGGGAGCCTCTGGGTTATGAATTTGTCCCTCCAGTAAGTTCTATTTATTTCAGTGCTGAGGTTCAAGTCCCTCGAGCGTGTGGCTCTAAGGGATTTAGATTTACTGAGGTGGAGCATGTCCATTAATTCTGGATTGGACATAGCTTTATATGTCAGGCATAGATCGCCTCGAAGTAGGCAGTATGCAACTGAGTAGAGCTGGAGTTTTTTTAACTGAGCAGCATATGGCATCTGTTTAAGTCCCTTGATCCTCTTGGTGAGGTACTTTTGGGGTCTTTCTAATTGCTGCAGGTGTCGGGTAAGGTACATCCCAAAGGGGCATTGTATTCTATGATGGGCCTGATGAGGGATGAATAAAGGGGCACGATTACCTCTCTTGATCTAGAGGTGAATCCTTTCATGATGAGGTGGGCTATGTAAAAGGTCTTTCTAACCACTTTGGCAATGTGGTTGTCAAAGGAGAGATCGCTATCAACTTGGGTCCCCAGATCCCTAATTTCTTTCTCTGTACTTAATGGGTTACCGCCTATGTGGTAATTTGTGGGCACGTTGTTTTTGCCAAAGGGTATGACTATACACTTTTTGGCATTTAGCTTTAAACCATGGCTCTGGCACCAGTTATCCATCTCTGTGAAACCTTTTTGAAGGATGTTTGTGTCAGCTCGAGAGTTGATTACGGCGCCTAGTTTGCAGTCATCTGCGAACTTGGTGAGCCATAGTCCTCCCACATTGGCCTGTACCTCGAAAAAGTATATACCGAACAAGAGCGGTCCCAGGACAGAACCTTGTGGGACACCACTTGTGACCGGTTTCGAGTCTGACATGGCTCCAGCAACTCTCACTCTGTGGGTTCTGTCTTTGAGCCAGTTTGCGACCCATCTTGTGACATAGGGGTTTATATTTAAGCTGGATAGCTTATCTATGATGCCCGAGTGGGGTATTGTGTCAAATGCCTTTGCTAGGTCCAAATAGGCTGTGTAGGCTACCTTCCCTTCATCTATGGCTTTGGTGACTGTTTCGAAGAAGTCAACCAGGTTCAAAAGGCAGGATCTGCCCTTGACAAAGCCGAACTGGTAGGCTCTAGTGTCTGTAGGTCCCCAATGTCTTTGTTTATAAGCTCCATGGTGATCCTTTCCATAGCCTTGCAGACTAAGCTAGTCAGGCTTATGGGGCGATAGTTTCCAGGGTCCGTAGAGGCTCCACCTTTGTGGAGTGGGACCACTGTTGCTGTACGCCATTCTGTGGGCACATATCCTGTAGTGAGGCTGAGATTGTACAGCTGTTTTATTTGAGGGATTAGTTCTTTTTGGAGTTCATGTAGGATGCAACCCGGGACGCCATCTGGTCCCATGGAAGCAGTGTTTTTTGCTTTGGAGAGGGCAGCCTTCACCTGAGCATCAGAGATGTTTGGGAGGCAGCCCTCTGCCGGGATAGATACTTGCTCTATTTTTGGGTGGGGGAGGGGGTGGAGAAGTTTGCACTGAACCTGTCTGCCGGGATATTGGCGATGTCTGTGGGTTCAGTGTATTTTTTATTGTTTAGAATCAACTCAGAACAAGTCTGGGAGTTGCATCCTAGGTTCCTAACATAACTGAAAAAAGCCTTATGATTGTCTTTAGTGTCCTGAGCAATTTTTCTCTCGAAGCTGGCCTTGGAGGATTTTATAAGGGATCGAAATTTCTTGCAACTACTGATCAGAGATGCTTTCCCTATTAAGGATTTTGCTCTATCATGTAGTATCTTCCTCCTTCTGTTGTACAGTTTATTTATGGCTGGGGTCCACCAGACTGGACGCCTGCCTTTGGATGTTTGGGTTTTGATTTTGTTTGGGATAGCATGATCCATGCATTCCTGGAGATGTCCGTAGAATGCGTTTATATAGGATTCTGCAGTTTGGGCCATAGTTTCCCTGCACCTGGGGCCTTGAAGTATTCCACTTCGGTTTTGAGAAGTGAGAAGTTCACTTTTGAGAAGTTTTTCACTATGGTTTTCTGGGCTGGGGGTGGGGTCGGGATGTGGACATCCAGTGAAATTAATTTATGGTCTGATCTTACCAATGATGGATATACTTCAGGTGTGGAGCATAGAGTCTCCATGTTGGTAATGATCAGGTCTAGTATGTTATCCCCTCTTGTGGGAGTGGTGACTAGTTGTTCCATAGCATTTGAGTTTATAATTTCCAGGAACCTTTGGGCTAAGGTGCTGGGGCTTGAGTAATGCTCCCAGTCTATGTTTGGGTAGTTGAAGTCGCCCAATATAATGGTGTTCGGAGAGATCTTCATGTTCCCCAATGTTTTCAGGAAAGCCGAGTGGGATTCCTGACTTTGAGAGGGTGGTCTGTAGGATGCTATAAACTGAAAAACAGTCTTGCCCACTGTTAGTTGCACATGGATGGTCTCTGATACTTCATGCAATGCCACTAACCTGGAGGTGTGGATATCCTTGATAAATATGGAAAATCCCCCTCCTTTTGTGGTTCGGTCCAGGTTTTGGGGCCAAAAAGCATGATATGAGGTATAACCTGGTAGTGCTTGGGTGCTCTCTGGAGCCTTGAACCAGGTTTCTGTCACTGCACAGATATCGATGTTCTCCATACCAAGGAGAGCTTCGAGTGCGTGCATCTTGAGGTTAAGACTTCTGACATTTAGCAGCATTACCCTTAGTTTCTTGTTTCTTGTGCTGTCTATGGAGGTGGGTTTGACTTTTGAGCCTTGCCTAAAAAAGGCACTATGGGGGTGGCAAGAGCCTTTGCCAATATCCAAAAGCCCAGTGGTAACAGGTGCAAGCCGTCCCTAGTGAAGCAACGTGGCTTGTCGAGCATGTCATCCCAGGCCGACAGACACTGGATCCCCTTAGAATGACACCAAAATTTAAGCCAGTTTGTTAAAATCGATCATTTTGTCTTTGTACTGTGGCATCATTCTGGGTGAGGGTAAGATGCTGCTCAAGGTCAGGGTCATACCGGCCTGGGCTACATGATCAGAGAGCTCCTCTATGTCTCTTTTCATGTAGTCCAGGGAGGTACGTCTCAGGTCATTCACACCAGCATGTACAATGACTGAGTCATATTTGTATTTGCTTTGGAGTGACCGGAGTGCTTGCGTTATGTGGTGGATCCTAGTGCCCAACAGGCAGCTCACTGTGACCTTCTCTTTATTCAGCCTGGTGAAGAGGACATCAGTGTGTCTGACAATAGAGTCACCTATTACAAGAGTATCAGGTGTGTTATTCAGCCTTAAGGGCTGTGGCTGCTTGGCACACTGACTTTGTGGGCTATGTGTTGTGCATGTTTTGTTTTGGGGTAGCGTTTGCTTGGATGTCTGCTTTGGAGGTCTCTGTTGCTTAGGTAGATTTTTATTTAGAGCCTCCGAGTACGTTTTTGTGTATTTATGTGTTTGGTTTGCTGATGTGGTGGGGTTATGTGATACTGGAATTGTGTTGTGTGAGGTTACCTTCTCCTCCTGACTGGTTTCACCAGTTTTGAGATGAGAGAGCTCAGCCTCCAGTTTGGCTATATGGTTGCATCTCTCACATATATTTAAACCTGTTTGGAGGAGGAGAGGGTTGTCCGTGTACATGAGACAGTTGTAACATTGCCTCAAAATTCCCAAATTCACCAGCTGGACTGGAAAGGAAACCACTGACTGACCTTTGGACATGCTAGAGTAATATAGGGAAACTGAATTAAGATGGACCAATAGGGGACAAGGTAATCGTAGAGAGTATAAGAGTAAGTAGTGCTTATGGTTTAATAGTGCTAACTTGTAAGATTACTTATTTGGGCCAGTGAAGGGCCTTAGAATGAGAATATGGTGTTTAAATTGAGAGATAGAGCAGTTCTAAGGGAAAAAGTGAAAAGCAGACTTTGTGGAGCCAGGAATAGTTTAAACCCAATTAGGCGGTGCTGCCCGTTGTTGCACTATGCACAAAAATGCGTAAACCTGCGCAAAACAGGGATTTAAGAGAGGAAGATCAAGGAGTTTGGAATTGACCCAAAATGGCCAATAAAACTACAGTTTCAAGTCAGTAACCACTCCCACAGGGGCAGGCAGGCTGCTCAATGTTTATCACTGCCACTGATGAACAGAGAGACTTCCCTTTAGCCCAAGCAAAAAATGGCCTCCAAGAAACTTACAAACAGTTCAGAACAGCAAGCCTGTAACTGAACTTTTTTAAATCTCAGAAAAGTGGGAAAAAGCAAGATTTTTCTGTTTTTGTTTTTCAGAGATAGCAGAGGTTCACAAGTATCAACAAGTTATAACAGTGCAGTAAATGACCCCACACTTGAGTGCTAGGCCAGAGACAGATAAAATGCAAGTTTTGAGAAAAAAATGATTTTAAAAATAAGTGCAAACAGGAAATTCAGTAAACAGCTCTATGTTGTGCTCTAAATACAGTTACTAATGCAGAAATTAAGTTTAACAAGCCAGAAAATGCTCAAAGTAGGTGGCTATGCAGAAAAAACTTAGCAAATAATCTGAAGAAAAATACTTAAAATCTCAAAAGTGGCTCCTTTCTTCTCTCAGCGTTTTCTCCTCTTGGTGGGTGCTTCACCAACAGCCAACAAGTCTGAAAAGATGCCAAAACCATGAGGCAATCGGGATTTGAGAGGAATATCAGGGAGTTTGGAATTGACCCAAAATGGCCAATAAAACTACAGTTTCAAGTCAGTAACCACTCCCACAGGGGCAGGCAGGCTGCTCAATGTTTATCACTGCCACTGATGAACAGAGAGACTTCCCTTTAGCCCAAGCAGAAAATGGCCTCCAAGAAACTTACAAACAGTTCAGAACAGCAAGCCTGTAACTGAACTTTTTTAAATCTCAGAAAAGTGGGAAAAAAGCAAGATTTTTTTTGTTTTTTTTCAGAGATAGCAGAGGTTCACAAGTATCAACAAGTTATAACAGTGCAGTAAATGACCCCACACTTGAGTGCTAGGCCAGAGACAGATGAAATGCAAGTTTTGAGAAAAAAAAAACAATTTTAAAAATAAGTGCAAACAGGAAATTCAGTAAACAGCTCTAGGTTGTGCTCTAAATTCAGTTACTAATGCAGAAATTAAGTTTACCAAGCCAGAAAATGTTCAAAGTAGGTGGCTATGTAGTAAAACTTAGCAAATAATCTGAAGAAAAATACTTAAAATCTCAAAAGTGGCTCCTTTCTTCTCTCAGCGTTTTCTCCTCTTGGTGGGTGCTTCACCAACAGCCAGAAAGTCTGAAAAGGCAGCAAACAGGAAATGCAACTGATTGATACACATCTGTGGGAACAAAGCTGGCACACTAGCAACTCCCGAATACCTTATGAGACTAAGAAGCCACGTGCGTCCCATTTATACCCCAACTTGTCAAGCTGTGGTCAGAGTGTGTACAGTAACAGAGTGAGATGTATGTGCATAATAGTAATGTGGAATCTGGTACTGTGTGTGGGAACATTCAGGTAGTGCTAATAAACATTTCTCCCACAGGTCTGTCAGATATCAACACTGTGCCCAGAAATACAAGAATGATACCCAGTACTGGTACTGTTTACATTGGTATTGTATGGTAGTGTGACTGATGCAGTTGCTCTGAATAATGAGGTATTACACATCACTGTCACCCACACTGTCCTACAACGTATAACTGTCTATGAAATCTATATAACTGTGTTGTAATACAAGGTCAGAATGCAAAAGCACAGGGGATTAATAAGACAGAAAGCAGATAGGAGATATACAGCAATATCTATATAGCAAACACAACTGTGATGGACAGTGTTTAAGCTGTAGCAGACACAGCCATGGTCTGAATCCTGGGAGTGGATGTAGGCTGCATACAGAATCATACCCCACAACTGTACAGATGAGGCCAGAATGTCCAGTATATGTGCCCATATCTGCTGCCTGTCCCCCTGGTAAGTCTGTGTGATGATCCCAGATATTTAGCCAGCAACCAGGGATTACAAGTGATTGTCAAACACCTATGAGAAAAAAACTGTCACTGTAGCAACCCCCAAAACTGTTAGGAGAGTAATATATCAAGTATGTCCTATCTACACTCCCATGTTGTGAAACTGTGACCAGACTGTGTACAGTAACAGAGTGAGATGTATGTGCATAATACTAATGTGTAATCTGGAAGATTGTCAGGCAACAGTCAGGTAGTGCTAACAAACATTGATCCCACAGGTACATTGGATATGAATACTGTGCTGAGAAATACAGACCATTATAATCTGTACTGGTATTGTTCATTCTGGTATTGTAGGGAATTGTGAATGTTGCAGTTTCTCTGACTAATAAAGTATCTGATCACTGTCACCCACACTGTGCTACATAATATAACTGTGTAGGAAAGCATGTATATGTATGTGTCAGGTCACTAAATGTGGAAGAGGACAATATTCTAGATATGTCCCGGTACACCAGCATGTGGTCAACACATGGCCAGATTCTGTGGAGAAAGAGTTGGATAGCTATGTGCACAACAGCAACCTGGAATCTGGCAATATGTGTAGAAACAGTTAGTGTTAACAAACTTTCCCTCCACAGGTGTACCAGGTAAGAGGTGTGTAATGCAGGTAAAACCGGTTCATGTGTAATGATGACGACAGCCATATCACTGTCCAAACTAAGGCTATAGGGTAGTGTAGTAAGACTTGTAAGGTGCAGATAATAGCACTGACTAGGAAAGTAATGTGGACTACAGGAATATACTAGTTGTTAATTGACATCTTTCTCCCCCCCACCATATCTCCAACAATAATCAACATACCCACCCCAACTGGTATGTAATGACACCTATGTTCTGATACTGTCCAATTGTTTGACAAATATTTTAATGGTTCCAATACATGTGCTATATTGAATTATCCCAACATTGGTGGCATGGTGCCATCAATGTACCTGCATGCTGTTCTTTTTACCACTGTGGTCCCATATATGCATGTGTTCTGTTCGCTATGCAACTGTTCCGTATCTGGTGTCTAGGTTAATGGCAATATCTATGCATGCTGTTATACCTAACCCTGGAATGTGTTGACTATTACTAACCCACATATGATGATGAAATATAAACACTATAGCACACTTGGGAAGGCCATTCCCAGTGGACCCACCTGTCCCACCTCAGCTGGCCATGGCACCAGGCACCAGCATGTCTGGGGCCCAACCTGGGACCTCCCTGCCTGTTTGTCCTCCACCACCTTTGGGTGAAACCACCTCAGAGGATGGGGCTCCCCCCCAGGAGTGGGCACGGACAGGCACCTGTCAGCCGTCGCCAGGTCGGGGTCATGGTGTGTAGAGAGATCTCTCACTATAAAGGTACGGGTTACAATAGGGAATATGTTCAAAGAATGCTTACAGGTGATATTTTGAGGGGATGTATGGCATGTGGGCATTGCTCACACTGTCATAGGGTCTTTAAATCCACTGAATACACTAGCCAATATACACCTAATGTGTACAATATTGAGTTTTTTGCCAAATGCAGTACCCCATGGGTGATTTATTTGGCCACCTGTTCGTGTTATGCCTTTTATATAGGGCAGATGTCACGGCCTTTGAAATTCAGAAGAGGTAGAGAGCATATTAGTGACATTATAAATAAAAAGCAATCTAATGCACATTACAAACATTCTTTAAAACATACACAGGCAAACTTCAGGTTTATGACTATTGACTGTATTAAGGATGAATGTAGGGAGAAATCATGTTGGCACTCCATATTAAATGTTAAAGAGAAGAAATGGATAATTAAGTTGGGGGGGGGGATTGTTCTCCCCTGGCTTGAATGAACATTATTAATGAAGGATACATTGTCCAATGATATTGTTTGGTTGGCTGGTTTTGTGATTTTATAAGTGAGCTTGGTCAACTCAGTATTTATGGCACTTCACTGAAGAAGGCATTCAGTCCGAAACCAGTTTGGTTTAGGTGGTTTTGGGTTTATTCCCTACACCTAGGAGTTGTTTTTTGTCTTAATGTGCTACTAGTTTTACTTTATGTGTATGTCTACAAATTAAATTTATGTTGCTTTACTACATGTGGTGCTGGCTTTATTTTTGACTTTGCGGGTATGGAGACATCAACCAGCAGTTTGCTGATCTGCTATGCCAGCTCAAGGGCCGAGTGTCACGACTAGAGGGCCAGCCTGGCTCTGTGACTCAGCCCCCAGCACAGCCACCTTCGGGGCTGTGAAGCTGCAGTGGTGACTGCCCATGGGTGGGGACCTCAGTCCCACTGTTTCCACTAGGGGGCTCATGAGCTTCCGATTTCCAAACACCCCTCCCCATCAAAGTGTTTACCCCCCACATGTGTCATATACTGCCCCTGTATGCATCCTGTTTGTCTTGTCTGTTAACCTACCCAACCTACATCCCCAAATATACCTACTACCCCTCCCCAACATCCCACTCTCAGCTGAAAAAAAAAGGGCAATCTGTTCCCACAAAAAAAATCTTGCCCCATACATAGCTGTTGATTTTGCACACGTGTCCACTGGACACATGTAATCCGGTCTAATTGGCATCACAACTTATTAATGTTGTCCTCAACCCCTCCCAGGGGTTTGAGTGTCCAAATCTACCTCCAAATTTAGTGTATATGCACAGCTGTTGCTGTAGAAGAAATGGGCAGATATGGACCTTCCCTACACCCTTTCTGCACATCCCTGGCTATTCTCCCTACTATCTTTCCCTCTTTATGCCCCTTTTTTCACCACTTTCCTATCAACCCCTTTTTATTTTCTTTTAAAGAAATTAGTGTGGAGTTAAGTGGGAGTAAGCACTTTTAAGCCTGTTTGCATGGGGGTAAGCAATGCCGACACAGGTTAAGCAATTCCAAAGCTGAGTATAAGAAACTGTAACTGGAAGTTAGCAGTGCTTATCTCCACACAAACCCACGCAAACCCGCTTACAACTGCTCAAAAGTGCCCTAGTCACTCTGTATCTAATGGCCCTTGTTATGCCCAGCAACAAAATAAACAGCATCTGCAAAGCTCGAACCCAGGACCTTGCGCACCATAGACAAAGTGATTTACCACAAAACCATGTCAGATATACATAACCCTGATGTATTCACAAACATATCATCCAGCCCAGTCATTCAACAGTACAGGGAATGTATTCCAACATGTAGATGTATGTGTGTGTGTAAATATATTAATATCTAAACAGATACAAGATATCTATATATGTGTGTATATATATATATATATATATATATATATATATATATATATATATATATATATACATATATATATATATATATATATATATATATATATATATATATATATTACTATATCTATATATATATATATATATATATATCTATATATATATCTATAGTAATATATACATATCTATATATGTATGAACATATTTACATGCAAATGCCTACATCTATAGATATATATGTCTGCATCTATACGTCTAAATATATACAGCAGGTTATATATATGTCAGCAAATAAATATATATATATATATATATATATATATATATATATATATATATATATATATAGGTATATACAGCCATACATCTGTAGATAACAATGGGGAAATAACAAAAACATATATGTCCACATGCACCGTTAATGGGGTTGAGAGGCCGCAAACAATATACGTCTTGTACGAATAGGTATATCCCCCCCACAGCCAAAGACGTTCCCTCTGCAATACACTACCAAGTGTTGCAGATCCCATAATCAGGACCAGACGCAACATGGGCATCCCTAGGATACATATACAGATACATATATGCAGATACAGATATACATATAAATATATATATATATATATATATATATATATATATATATATATATATATATATATATATATACACATATAGATATATATGTAACTACATATACACATGCAGAGATATGCATAGTAAGTTACATATGTAGTACATGCACACAATATGGAACAGCCACTACTCCTACAGTTACCAATTTACCAACTGGAGTCTGTATGAGCCACCCATACAAATGACAACCATTGCCTGCAACATATACCCACAGAGAAATCAAAAGATATAACACCACACGCAGGTTTGCATAAATGGGAAAGCTTTATTTGTGTACTATTACAGTTGTATATGCCATGTCGTATAGCTGTTTAGACACGGACATCCATGTAAACTGAGTACTACAACTGTGAAACAGTTATACTAATACAGTAGTCTGGAAAAGTTAACAAATGTTGCTGTCCAGGCCAAGACCATCAAGTAGCACAATAGTAAAGATAGACTGGGCCACAGGATACCAGACAATCAACAGTAAGTAATGCAGATGTTAGAGTTCAGCAGCCTCTATCTACACTCTGTAGACAATCCCTAGAGGGTAAAGACCTCAGCTGACACAATGGGATGTAACTGTTACATACCAAGGCACAACTGACACCATTACAGCACACTGATAAACAGAACAGTCTGTATGGCAGGTGGCAGTAGGCCTGCATTTAACCAAGGTGGATTGTATGGTGATGTACATCCATATACCTTATGGCAGCTCACCCCTGATGGTCTTCAGGACTGTGGGCTCTCAGGATTCTGTAGCGCTCCCATATACATATATGTATATATAGATATATGTATATATAGATATACGTATATGTATATATAGCTATATATGTATGCACATCCTATGTGTACAGAAATGCCTAGTTATTTTGGCATATATGTAGATATTAATAACTATATGTGCATACATATCTATTCTGATATACCTACTACTGTCAATATATATATGTAGATATCCATACGTATATGTGCATATGTATTTCTATCTGTATACGTGTAGACATATGTTGCTCTGTATATGTATATATCTGGGTGTTCATTTGTAGATCTATGTACATATACATATCCATCTATGTATGTCGATATGTATATGTGTATGTCTATATAGATATCTGGATAAGTATATGTACATATATCATCGCCATATGTCCTGCATATGGAGTGTAGCCCTACCTTAGCTCCTGTAGTCCCAACTTTGTAGTGCAAGGGGATGTCAGGTATGTATAGCAGGTATATTTGTAGAGTATTGCTACTGTAATAGGGATTGTCTTCACAGACATGGTGTGTGTGTGGGAGGTCACATCTACTTTTAACATGTGTGCCAGTGGCTACTGACAGGCATTCTAAGGCTATTATAGTACAGTACCACTGCTAGCACGTACTGCTCCTATGGACTACAGCAGAGATAATGGCTAATATATGTGGACAGTCTCACACACTCTGGACAGTCCAGAGGGATACACATAACCACCTTAGTGAAAGACATGTCGACCAATCCTGACAATGTGGATGATAACAGCCATGTAGATGGGTATAACACGTAACTGCTGGTATACATGTGCACCCATAGGTTATGCATTCACACATCCCTGTCTGTCCTGCCACATAATAACCACCGGTACGGAGGTGCTGTGGCCACATACCACCCACTAGATATTGACATACATCTGTACAGCATTCCACTGCTCTGTCTGACATACATGACTGTTATGGTGGCCCAGCAGCAGTACATCTGGCAAGTGTTTGGACATTGCATTTCACTGGGTAAGTACACTAAGCTGCTAGGCATGTAATAAAGCACTGTGCAGGCTACAGGCAGACTGGCTCAACACTGGCCTACATTTCCTATGGGGGAATGCATATGTACCTGCATATATATAGCAGGCTCCACAGGTATGCCACAGCACAGAGTAACATACACCTGTGTGAAAGTGCATAACCACAACCAATGTGAACACAGCCACAGCTACATATGGTATGCTAGTGTATTATTACAGTATATGGACTATCTGGTCAGCACCAACTTCATATCTGACAGTCGCACACTAACCCTACATATACTGGGCTGCTACACAGTGTGGTTCACTGCCTGTCTATGGTATGGGACATGTGTGTTAATGACCCTACAGACATGTAAGCCGATAGGGTAACATACATTGGAACAGCATGTAATATCAGATAGAACAGGGCCAAGAACAATGACATCTACCACAGTCTGTACACAGGCCAAGGTACATATTAACAATACACACACTGCTGACAATCGCCATAAGTACACAAACCTCAGTTCTGTACACACAACCACAGAATGTCCAGGTTATGTCATCAAATATAACCCCTACTATACATTACTTGTGTAACAGTCTGATATCTCACTGACTTGTTATCAAATATGCTGTCACTAATTTTGGTGTACAGTACATATGCACCCCTTACTGCATAACATATGTACAAAGTTTGACAGGGTTGTGGCTGGAGGCACATGCACAGGGCCATTATTGACATGTTGCTGTGATAACCCCATACATTTACTGTTGTAACAGGGTTTGTTGCACCATATGTCCTATAAGGGATATGAAGTCAGTAACTCTCATGGCTGTCACCATCTACAGACTGCAATCCTCACACTACCATCTGCAGTTCACAGATTGATGCTCTGTGGGTAACACCTGAAGCAAAAGGCACCACACACTGGCCAGTCTGCAGATGGCTGTACAGATGGGCGTTCCCTCATAAACATAGCACTGACATGGCAGGTATGAAAACATGTAGGACAGCCATATCCATACACACCCTGTTAAACCAACATTATTCCAAATGCAGTATAGCAGCACTTACAGTCTGTAGTCAGGTCAGGCACATCCCCCTCCTGTGTATTGGCCTGTTTCCACAGTGTATGTTGATAGAGGTAAACTCCAATCCATCTGAGATGCTGTTTGCCAAACAACAGATTGAGTTCCTGCTCACAGTGAATGAAAGCCCAGCACCAACATGATTTTCTAGATATTGGTGAGTGTTTCCATGCAATTGGCTATGGGAATGTTACCACAGCTGTTCCACATGCAGTCAGCTAGAGGAGGGCTGCAATTTGTGCAGAGGCCATCAGCTGATCCTGAGCATCACTTAAAATTCACATGCTGCTACCTAAGCAAAGCAGGTGTAAGTCTCCACATCCACCAGAGAGGGAGTGAGAGAGGCAGACATAGGCACAGAAAAGCCAGAGAGGGGTGGGAGACTAAAACTTAAGCATGTTTGTGTATCATACCTACCAGTATAGGGTATCAAACCCCTGATGACTATGTAGTGCTATCATATGTCCATGCAGTTATTGGATGCGCCACATAGGTTACATGTTGGGGAGCCCTCAGAACATATATGTGATGGTGAGTGACATCTGCAACAGGGATATGGTAGCTACGTGGTAGGTGAAGTACACGTGCCTGTCCGCATGAACGGGTGTCAGTGCCAACACAGCCACACTCTCACAGGGATGCACGTACATTGCCACACTTGGCAGGGCCAGGAATACAACTCATCACTAGTGGGATTGGCACAACACAGTACTGTGCAGGTATCACATGCACCACAGGGGTCATATGGAGGTTATATGTGCAAAGGGTATTTAGAGGTGTCTGACATCAGACAGCATGCTTCAGTATGCCAATGGGGTTGCAGCGAATGTGAATGTGGTCATACACACCATACAACACACACACACAGACACGGGTACCAGTACTGACATGCATATGTGCACTGCTTCACGGGTGTGTTGTGGTCGACGGTGCCAGATGGCTGTACAGGGCTAGGTGATGGGTATACCTTGGCATCAGGCCACATGACAATGGCCTGCATTGTGGCTCAGGGGTGTAGTGTCTGCAGTTGCCCACACAGGTGGGTATTGTATTCACCATCCAGTCACCTGGGTGACTTTTGCGTGTGGCCAATGCTGTGCATTGCTTGCCATGTATGTATTCCTTAGTCCATGATATGGACAGTGTCTGGGATGTACAAACCTCCCACATGCATGTGCAGTGACATGTGGAACTGTACCTGGGGTTTCTGGCCCATGTTGTGTGCACAGATCGTTATAATCAGATGTGCCAGTTCTGGCCTCATGTGACCGGAACTGTTAATGGACAGTAGGTTGACCATGCACCTACAGTGTTAGCATGCTACCGGCAATCCCTTGTGTCAGTGGCATCTGTCCATACAGGGCTTGTGTTTCAGACATGGTATGTCCTTTGTGGGTCACATTTGATGGCACCACAGGTGTTGCAGGTGTCCAGTGGGGAACATGGGGGAGATGCACGCTCAGCATGCACATGCCTATTGGACTGATGGACAAGGTGTCATGCCCTCTGTAGCCCACTGCAATCACACCATGGTTACTATCAGTGGGCAATATGCGGGGTACTACCAACATAGCGGCTGTTGCCTAGGCAAGTGTGTGTGTGTGTATGAGACATGGGTTGAGAGTGTTCTCTGTGTAATACAAAGGTTGCTAATGTTGTTCAGCTGGCATTGATGTCACATTTAGGAGTATGGATTTTCACCCCAGCTTCTCAGCTATTTCACTTATGTTATCCATGTATGGTGGACATTGTGATATGTACTTGGCCCACCATATAAGAATTTTGCAAAACTCGCTCCACATTGAGTCCAGTTGTTACACACTCACAACCACCGCCACACAGGATACGAATGACAAATGATGACATTCTCTTTGCAGGTCATATGGGCATAAGGTGCACCAAGAGACATATTATGCAGAACTTTTATTGGCCTGGGATTTACAGGGATGTAACAGGGTACTGCAGGACCTATGAGCAGTGCCAAAAGGTAGGCAAGGCAGGACACAAGGTCAAAATTCCTTTTGACCTTTGCCTGTGATTCAGTATATATTTCAGAGGGTAGCTATGGATATTGTGGGGTCTCTGAGTATCCCCAAGTTCCACAGGGAATAAGTATATCCTAGTGGTAGTAGATTATGCTACCAGATACCCTGAGGCAGTGGCTCTGTCCTCCATTGAGGCAGAAAATGTGTCAAATGCTTTGTTAGGGATTTTCAGTAGGGTAGGTTTCACCAAAGAAATACTGACTGACAGAGGTGCCAATTTCACATCAGACCTGCTTGTCTGTTGAAGTGCTGTGGGGGTGAAACACCTAAATACCACCCTACCATTCCCAGACTAATGGTCTGGTGGAGAGGTTAAACTCTACACACAGGTCCATGCTACAGGCATTTTCAGAGCAGTTTAAGAGGGACAATATTTGCCCCATCTGTTGTTTGCTTACAGAGAGGCGCCCCAGGAATCCACAGGTTTTTCACCCTTTGAGTTGCTGTATGGCCATAGGGTGAGGGGACCTCTAGATTTGATTTGCAATGAATGGAAGGATGAATACCATAAGGAGTCTGCTGTGACATATGTCCTAAACCTCAGGACAAGGCTCAGGGACCTCATGGGCTTGGCTCAAGAGAACCTGGCAAAAGCCCAACAGCTGGAAAAGGTCTGGTATGACAGGAAGACAGGAATGCTCATGCTAGAGAGTATGCTGTGTGGTAGCAGGTTATGGTTCTCATTCCTGTCAGACACAACAAGATGTAGGCAGCTTGAGAGAGACCCTTCAAAGTGGTAAGGAAGGTCAGTGATGTTAATTATGTGGTAGAACTGCTAGGCAGGAGGCAGAGGCACAAACTGTACCATGTTAACACCATGAAACCTTACTATGATCGGGATGCCCTGGTGCTAAGTATTTGCAGTAGGAAGCAGGAGGAGACTGAGGGAGATCTATGGCTACAGGGAGCCAGACAGCAAATCTCAAATTACTATGGTGGAGCCTAGGGTTACAGGCATATGATATGATAGTGCAATACAATAGTGAGGTCAGCAATGCTAATGCAGATGACCTCTCAAGACAGGGAATGGGGTAAGGTATTCCCAGATAGGCTCATCTCTCTCTAGCAATGTTTCTCAAGGGTCACTTGAAAAAGTAGCTTGAGTCTTCAAGGGCAGGGGGAGAAGTGTGACAAAAGGAGATACTGCCAGCCTAGCTAGCTGGAATTTTATAAATAATTATATGTCACAGGTGAATATCGAAATGATTTATACAAGACGTTTGTGTTACAAATGTATTAGAACTGTATGTCATGTATATATCAAACTGCCTGTACAGATGTGTGTGTTGAAAATGGTATTTGCAGAGTGCTGTTTGATGTGTAGCCACAATGTGCTCGATTGGAAGAGAAAAGAAATGTACATGCACTATTGTAACTGTTTAAATGTATATATTTTAACAGTGGAAACTGGAATGCTGAAGGTTAACTTCAGAAAAATAACTGAAATTAAATTACTTTATGGCTAGGCCATAAAAGATGGTTTATTTCAGTTTTCAGTACAGTAAGAGACACAATGTCTGTACTAGGAATGTTTCTTTACTGTCTTTAGGGTGAAGTAATTACTAGTCTTAAAAGCATGAAGGGATGCAATTGTTTTATGACTTCCAGCATCTGCTAGAGATCTGAGAAGAAGCCCTTGCCTGCATACTTTTACAGGTAAATGCTAAATAGTGCCACCTTCATCAGTGGTTGTTTGGTCTGGGAGCTATCAGTCAGATGACAAGAAATTATGTCATTCTGCAAGTTATCCCAGCAGTAATATTTGACATATTAATTTCAGAAGTCTGTTAGTGAGACAGAACATTCTGTATTCTGTCTTGGACCTGACAACAACTAGAAGATGCATTCACCACATCTGCCTTGCTCTATTAGAAAGTTCTTAGATTATAGCAATTCTCTTAGATTCAGTCAGGAATACAGTGAAGCTTAGTTGAGATATTTTTTCTTAATTTATTTGAGACTGTCCTGCAATGCTGTTTTAAATATTTCCTGTGTTTTTTGAACTCTGATCTCACTGTGAATATATATTTAGTATTGGCTTGTTCTTTTATTATTTATTATTAAATATATTTAAACCATTACTGGTCCAGTGGTGGGGCATCACATACATAATGGCAATAAAGTTGATTTCAGAACTGAATTCTTACAGATCGATAGGCTAGTCTCTGACCCTAGTTAAAATTAATCTTACTTCTGTAAAAGACTCAAGCTAATTGAATTAAAATTTCCTTATTAAGCTTTTTATTGTACTTTCTTGGGAAAGTTGGTGACCACTGTATGTAAAATTGCTGCAAAGAATGTCTACAAGGTCACATTGAAAGTGACATTTTTAGAATCTACAAGACATGTTACTCATGTTACAAATGGTGTAAGTTACTCTAGGTTGAGAAGCAATGCAGATAGATTCATTTTGCACTTCACAATCTTCTTCTTCTTTCAGCTGCTCCCATTAGGGGTCACCACAGTGGATCAACTGTTTCCATTTCTTCCTGTCCTCTGCATCTTGCTCTGTCACACCAACCACCTGCATGTCCTCTCTCACCACATCCATAAACCTTATCTTAGGCCTTCCACTTTTCCTGTTACCTGGCAGCTTCATCCTTAGCATATTTTTCCCAATATACTCTGCATCCCTCCTCAACACATGTCCAAACCAACTTAATCTTGCCTCTCTGGCTTTGTCTCCAAACCTTCCAACCTGGGCTGACCCTCTAATATACTTATTCCTAATCCTGTCCATCCTTGTCACACTCAGTGCAAATCTTAACATCTTCAACTCTGCCATGTCAAGCTCTGACTCCTGCCTTTTTGTCAATGCCACTGTCTCCAACCCATATAACATAGCTGGTCTCACTACCCTCTTGTAGACCTTCCCTTTCACTCTTACTGGTACTCGTCTGTCACAAATCACTCCTGACACTCTTCTCCACCACTCCATCCTGCCTGTACTCTCTTCTTCACCTCTCTTCCACACTCACCATTACTCTGAACTGTTGATCCCAAGTATTTAAACTCATCCACCTTTGCCACTTCTACTCCCTGTATATTCACCATTCTTCTATCCTCCCTCTCATTCACACACATATATTCTGTCTTAGTCCTGCTGACCTTCATTAATCTTCCCTCTAGAACATATTTCCACCTCTCCAGGGTCTCCTCCATCTGTTCCCTACTCTCACTACAGATCACAATGTCATCTGCAAACATCATAGTCCACGGGGACTCCTGTCTGATCTCGCCTGTCAACCTGTCCATCACCATTGCAAATAAGAAAGGGCTCAGAGCCAATCCTTGATGTAATCCCACCTCCACCTTAAATGCATCTGTCACTCCCACCGCAGACCTCACTGCTGTCACACTACCCTTGTACATATCCTGTACCACTCTTACATAGTTCTCTGACACTCCCAACTTCCTCATACAATACCACAACTCTTCTCTAGACACCCTGTCATATGCTTTCTCTAAGTCCACAAAGACACAATGCAACTCCTTCTGACCTTCTCTGTACTTCTCCATCAACACTGTCAGAGCAAACATCACATCTGTGGTGCTCTTTCCTGGCATTAAACTATACTGGTGATCACTAATCATCACCTCCCTTCTTAACCTAGTTTCCACTACTCTTTCCCATAACTTCATGCTGTGACTGATCAGTTTAATCCCTCTGTAGTTACTACAGCTCTGCACATCACCCTTATACTTAAAAATCGGTACCAAAACACTTTTTCTCCATTCCTCAGGCATCCTCTCAATTTCCAAGATTTCATTAAACAATCTAGTTAAAAACTCCACTGCCATATCACTTAAATACCTCCATGCTTCCACAGGTATGTCATCTGGGCCAACAGCCTTTCCATTCTTCATCCTCTTCATAGCTATCCTTACTTTCCCCTTACTAATCCACTGCACTTCATGATTCACTGTCCGCACATCATCCAACCTTCGCTCCCTCTCATTCTCCCCTTACTAATCCACTGCACTTCATGATTCACTGTCCGCACATCATCCAACCTTCGCCCCCTCTCATTCTCTTCATTCATCAGCCTCTCAAAGTACTCTTTCCATCTGCTCAACACAACCCTAAAAACATGCACACAAAGCAATATGCATAAAGTACATTTGTTAGTTCAACTTTGTAATGCCACATAACTTTTATAACATAACACAATGAAATAATAGCACCAAATACAATTTATCTGCTTTGAAAAACATAAAAGCTGTTTGTGTATGTATAGCAAAAAGTAAACTCCTTTAAGATGGGAGTGTTGCCGGTGTTTATCTACTGGTAGAATCATCTAAAGCAGCAGTCTTCGACTTAGTAACAGTCCATAACTCCATCTGTACGTGAAGCCAAAATCTCCAAACTCTGCTATGCTTTATTACTTAGTTTGTATCTGTTTCTAAAATAAATGAACTAGGAAAATATTTTATTAATACAAGTTGGTCATTTCAGTTTTGCAGTACTTGTCTGCAAATGAAAAGTGGCAAGACCTGCACATTTTCTAGCAGTGTCATTAATATTTAGGCAAAAGGCTTTTTTCACTTGTGTAGGGGAAACAAAATTCCTGAAGTAGCAAACAATAGTTACTAGAAAGTATAATGAATTTCAAGAAAATATGCAAGCCTAGCTCAAGAATGAATGTACATTTGCAGATTACTAATATTCGACATTATCTTTTTGCTGCATTTATTCTGCATGCTGAAATCTCAGCATTCCTTAGAGAACTGGTTAGTGTAATTTGAATGTTAATAGTACGAAAAACACTTGTGCGCGCACACACACACACACACACACACACACACACACACACACACACACACACATTATGTATCTGCAAGCATTACACTCAATTTCTTAGTGCAAATATTAAAAATAATGGGGGGACAAAGACCTAAAATCAGGGACAGATTTTAAATATTGCTATTGAAAGTTGATAGAACAGGCTTTGCATTAGTATGCACTTCTCAAAGATATGTCTGAAACTCAAATATTACAATTATTTAGTGACTTCAGTTCTCAGTGTTTTGCTAGAAAACCAGATCAAAACTATGGGGCAAAAGTCCAGACATTCTGCAAAATTCTAGACAGCTGAGCAGTATGATTGCAAGATCATTTTGCTTTATGCATTTTAATCCTACAATTTGGAGGAACGTCAAATAATGGGATGCATAGCAACTAATTAACTAAATATACTTCTTCAAATTTATCAGCCTGAGTATTAGTGAGAAATATATTCCCATATTGTACTTATTGCATATTTATCTCATGCAGGATGCTTTTCTAGATCATGTGAGGATAAATGCATATTTGAGGAGTGCATTAACAAAACCTGTGCTTTTGTACTATTTTGCTAGTGTTGTATTACTTCTTGCTTTGCTTATTAAACAGTAGAATTACAGACCTTTGTAATAATTTATTGGTATAAAAAAAATCTGCTTTGTGGAAGGGTGTGTATACTGTATGGATTCATTGGGCCAGATTCACGAATGGCCAAATTCCGTGCAGGAACAGTATAACTGCTCCTGCATGCAATATGGCTGCCGTGCGATCCAGGATAGGGCCGTTTTCAGGTGCACGAGCGGCCCTATACTGTTCCTGTATGGAATTCCATTCAGTATGCAAATCACCTTCTTTGCTGGTGAACCATGCAAATGAGGTGATTTTGCGATCCAGCAAGCTGAACGGATTCCGTATAAGAAGTGTCAGTGCAAAAATGGAGGCATGACAGCTCGTGAAAAGCATGTATTATGTTGAACAGACAAGCCAATGGCCAAATATAAGGCCACTGGCATTGAAAGCAACTTCAATTTTATAAAAATAAAACTTTTATTTTTTTTGGCCAATCTCGGCCATTTAAGCTAAGGGCAGTAGCGTGCAAATATGGGGGTGCTGAAAATCAAAAAAAAAAAAGGGAGAAACTGCCTTTTAACAGAAATCTGCATTTTGCCATTATAGTCAATGGCAGACAGAATGTAAACAAGACAAAGGAGCACAGGTTGCCAAGGGGAAAGGGTGTGCTTGGGAATTATAACTATGGACCTGCACACTGGGGTATGCAAATGAAGGGACTTATATTGAATCACAGATTTCTACCTACTGGCAGCCTGCACCTAACTGTGCAGGTGCAGGAATAGGGAACCATGTAGGCAGGACAAGAGGATGACTTCAGTAGGGGGTGTGTCATGCTTGGTGTAAACTTATTCGAGCCCTGCTTGCTCTTAGCTAAGCAGAGCTAAGGAAGAGGGTGTGTCTCACATTGTTGAGCATTTTTTTCTGTGCATAAACAGGTGTGTGCACCTCGCACCGGGTTTTAAACAAAAAAAAAAAAAAGTAAAACAGGAAATAGCAGCTCAGTTCACATGTGAGCACTGGGTATGCACGCAGTGCCTCGCAGCTTAAATGTGAAGGCAATGGGAAGGGAAAACAGCAGTAGGAAGGCAATCAAGAGGAACTAGCATAGCTGGCAGGTGAAATGTGTCAGAATCAGCCAATTACACAGGCAGCAGCCCATCCCAGCAAACTACTATAAACTATGCAAACACCTTTCACTCTGGTTTTTCCCACAAACTCTACACCACTGGTATACACAGATGGGGAAATTTTACCTGACAAAACAAACAAAATGATAGGGGCTGCTGTCACTCTCATACATCAATATGTGCAAGAGGCTGAGGGTGGTGAGGATGGGAATGCTGATGACCATCCCACAGTGAGGAGGAAGAACAGTGTACAGACCCAGGGTAACCTACCAAGGCTTACATGAGCTGGAGATAGTGAAGTGCTATAGGGTGGACAGGGACATTCCACAGCAAATTGTTGAGCTGTGCCAGCCCCGCCTCACACACAGAACCAACAGAGGGGAATCCATCCCAGTGGATACCAAGGTATGTGTAGGCTTAAGAATACTAGCCACAGGTACCTTCCAAAGGGCAACTGGGGGTATCATGGGGATCTCACAGGCATCAGCATCCAGGGTACTCCACCAGTTCCTGGATGCCATGTCAGCACATGCCGGTGAGTACATATATTTCCCCATCACCCATGAGGCGTTGACCAGCAGTATGCATCTCTTCCACCAAATGGCAGAATATCCTGAGGTAGTCGGTGCTATAGACTGCATGCACATACACATCAAAGCACCACCTAGTGAGCGGGGTAGGGTCTACATAAACCACAAGGGCTTCCACTCCATCAACTGCCAGGTCGTATGCGATGCCCAGGGCATTATCTTGAATGTGTGTGCTGGCAGCCCTGGAAGCTATCGCGACTCCCACATCTGGCATATGACACAGCTGTACTAGTCATTTGCCAGTGAGGACATCCCATATGGCCACCTAGTGGGGGATGCTGGCTACACACTGGAGCCATGGCTGATGACACCTCTCAGAAATGCACATACACCTGAACAAGAACTCCATAATGAGGCAGATGCACAAACCAGAATCATACCAGACCATGTGTTTTGGATGCTCAAGTCACAGTTCGGCTGCCTGGACATATCTGGTGGAGCCTTGCAGTACTCTCCAGATACATGTACACAAATGTTCATAGTATGTGCCATGCTACACAATATGATCCTGTGGAAACAGCTGCACCAGGAACAGCAAGGGACAAGGCCACACAGCCCCCCACCATTGCCAAGGACATCACAGGTACAGAGGGACTCAGAGGAGGAACCATCTGAGCCTGCCCATGTAGGAAGAAGGAGGCGTGCCCAGTATGCCTAGGCCTCGTCAAAGAGGCAACGCATAGCACATACACTGACATGGTAGGGAACCAGGGAATGATACCTCTCTCTGACTCGTACATACAGTAAAAGGGATACCAAACATGACACTACCTGTGCTTTACCATGTATAGGGAGTGTACTATGTGCATTTGACATAGTCAGCCCTCCAGCACCATCCTCAATACTGGGCCAGCCACAAGATAAGTCACTCTTCCTATCAGTTACTGAATGGAGTAGTATGTTCTGCTAGTTGTATCTATGGTATGGATGTGAGCATGCAAGGGAATCAGGTGGCTGACTGGGATGGCAGCAGATAGTGGACACCTATATGGGCAGCATGAAATCCATAACAAATACTGGTGTCAACACACTAGGCAGTACTAAACAAGGTGACACATCCCACTGCAGTACACAGGTGGTGGCCCAAATGTGTGTCCATAAGACATACACATGCATGTTAGTGAGGCTCACATACCCACCACCAGCCTCAGCCAGCAGGACAAGTGTAGATGACCACAAAGAAAGGCTGTGCTAAGGCCTCCAATTGATGGCAATGGTGAACAGCCCCCCTCCAGACCTACATAGACAGACTGTAACAGGTCTGGCAGTTGTATGTTAGTTCTGAAGGGTAAGAAGTCTGAAACTGAAATGTATGTCAATAAAACCTAAGATCTGTACTCCACTGATATGCCTCCAGTCTGCATGATAGGTCAGAATACAAAATGATGTGGAAGCCAACAGAGTACCTGACATACCAGTACAGTCATAGCACAGTTTAAAGTTGTCAGGTGTGCTCCCCTCTTCCACAATCCTATGTAGAAATGCTGTAAGATGTAAGTGTGAGGAGTAGTATCAGTGGAGCACAGATTACCCGAGCAGGCCCAATCTACAAGATAGATTGTTGCATGTGTACAATATGCAGGGGTCCATGTGTTAGGCTGTTGTGTGTTCAATATTGTTTGGAAGTGGTCAGCATGTAGGCATGGAGGGTTGTGTCTTGGCCTATTGGCAGTACTGTGGTTGACTGGGCCATGTTCCGACAACTGCAGTGTCAAACACAATGCTTCTCAGCAATACCCATGTCAGCAGTCATCCATACTCACTGTCCAGATGTCAATATCTGTCACTGTCTGAAAGATGGACATGCCAAGAATGTGGGGCCATACATACACACAGTAAACAGGTGGAAGTACCTTAGACAGAGTACATAAAATGTAACTGTCAACTGCACACACCTTTGGAATTGTACATACAGGTTAGCAGTACATTAGTTGTCCTTGTAGTATGGAATACTGATGTAGTCTGGCCAATCACTGGCAGACTACAAAAGGCACATTTATGAAGTAATGAGAGACTGCCTATGTCCCTGCACAAGGCAGCATAAGGGGACTGTCCCAGTTATATCTGTGAGCCAGCTGCAAATAGCTTCCATATCACACATGCACTCAGCTCACCCCACCATCAGCCACAGGTTTATCACAGGTCATATCCTTGCTGTTGGGAATGAGTACAGTATGACCCCACTTCTGCATGGGAATACCCACAGAATGCACCATGCTGAAGAGGTGTCCCATGCAGGGTTGTCCCTAGCTGTAAGCAGCACCCTGCCAGCATCCAGACCAATGGATTAATATGGACAGGAACTATTGCCATTAACACCTCGCATACTCACCCTGTCACCCCAGGGGAATCCAGTGGCTCACAGCCTGGGACTGTAGGAGTAACAGAATGCACAGGCCTGCTACAGATGGTCTGCATCACTACCAAATGCCCTACAGTCCTCTGTCAAAGGCTTGTACCTCACCCGTAGTTCCAATGTATGGTATCTCATGAGATCACAACTAACAACCTAACACAGTCAACAGAACACAAATGCAAAGCCATGTTGACAAATCCCAGTAGCATGCCCCCATGTCCCACTGCATGAAATGTGGACCAATCCATAAATACTGCTGGGATGAAGGGTCAACTATAGGGATACTTCTAAGATATCGCTTGCATAATGTTAGGAAGGGGATAGAATAACAGCGTGGGGAGGTGTAGACGCAAGGACGTCATGGAGTGTGTGAAGTCTGAAACTCTGATGTGTGCCTGTACTACCCCTGACTGCAAACTTGCTCGTAAACCACAATGTGAAGGAGAACTGACAAGATATATGAGCCCTGCCTCTGGGTAACCTGGGTGAATCTGTACAGCTGAGAGGTATGGCCACAACAGGATATGGCCATTCTGTTAAGTCGATATATGTATAAGAAGGGGATCCTCAGACACCATAGTACCAAGATGCTGGACCATTTACACAGACCCATTAGCAAGTGTCTGTAGCTACCCCTCCAGAATGGCAAGAGTGTGCAAGAATGTATAGGCTGTGGACCACAATACTGGACTCAGCTTCATTCATCTTGTATTTCCCAGTAAATAACTTTGAGCAAATAATTATATCTGTCAGTAGTTGATGACATAATACATCACAGTGTAAAACAGTACATATGTCTGAATATCTCTAACACCAACCATGTAACATAAACAGCACAGACAGCAATAGTTACAGTATCCCCCTGTCGCCCATTGTGACTCCATATTTTCAACCTATCTACAGACATCCTGCAGAAACAAGTTGCTAGTTGTATGTGTAGAACACTAAACCCTGGACTGGAGTACAACCCTACCTGGAATGGATTCACACACTCAATACCAAAGGTCATACTGGGCATGTTCCTACACTTCTTGAAATGAAGCCCATGTCTGACAACACAGTGGACTATACATATCTGTCATTCGCAGATGTCTGTGCACACATACCAAATTGTACACTATTCATGCTTCACACACACACATTGGATAGGAATACTCACAAATATCCAAGGCCAACACACTATAATATGTCAGCCATACACACACAGAGATGTGGGGAAGAGAGAGACAGACAGTGACAGAGAGAATTCCATTATGAAGCCAGTCCCACCCACTACACATCCAATTGGCTGATATCACATGATGTGCTGATGTCAATCACTGTACACATTCCTTTTGGTAGCCCTCAGCCCTATAGTGTCTGTGGTGCTTGTGATAACTGTGTAGCACGATAGTACAAATCAGTATTCATGTAGCATTTGTATACTCAGTCCTGTCCAATGCAAAAGTTGTGTGACTGAGTGTGTGTGTGTTTCCAGAGGAATGATTTATGGCCCATTCACACAAACTGGATTTTCCATTGCCCATGTTAGCACTCCTGCTGATGTCAGTCACCTTGAAATAAACCATCGGCCAAGACTCAGCCCTATAAGCTCCGTGGTGCTTGTGATAATAGTGTAATACTACAGTGTAGCAACCTAGTTAGGTAGGAGTTTTACTCCTGGTCCTTGCAATTGTGATAGTGTGTCTGTATGGAGATGAATAATTTGGAGGCCATTCACACCACTACACCTGCCATTACCCTACTTTAGCATGCCTGCTGATTTCAGGTCCTGGCAACTGTGATAATGTGTGTGTGTCTTTGTTGACACCTGATTTTGTGGTCATTTACACTTCCCTCTCTCCTTCTTTAGCACTGCAGCTGATGTCACTCACCTTCAAAGATACCTTTGGACAGCTCTTCAACATATAAGCTCTGTGGCGCTTGTGATAACTGCGTACTACCATAGTGTAGCAAACTAGCTGGGTTGGAGCTCTATTCCTGGTCCTGAGAAGTGTGTGTGTCTTTGTTGACACCTGATTTTGTGGCCATTCACACTTCCTACACTTCCCTCTTCCCTTCTTTTGCACTGCAGCTGATGTCACTCACCTTCAAAGATACCTTTGGACAGCTTTCTAACATATATGTTCCGTGGCGCCTGCAATAACTGTGTAACACTGTAATACCAATACGTAGGTAGGAAGGGGTTTCAAACACAGTACTGGTGTGTGCATGTGTGTGTCAGCAGTATACTGTGTTGGTGTTAGTGTAATTGTGTAATAACAGAATCCATTGTAGGGTGGGTTTTGCTACTTTTCATACTGAGGACCCATATGTCCCAATGTCACATTACAAGGCCAACAGTTGTCAAATACCATAGAGGTTGTTGTAGCCAATCCACAGCCATAAATGTATATATAGGCAATCATTATAATACCCAGGGATCTCTCTCCACCCACAGATCATACACAAACATGCTTGGCTCTTTCTCTCATCCTTTCTTTCTTTCCCTATGTCTTTGTCTCCCCCCCCACCATCTGGTAGATGTAGAAAAATGCATCTTTTTTGCATAGGCAGGAGCTTGACATTGATAGGTAATGCTCATGATCAGCTGATGGCCTGTGCATGAATTGGAGTCCTCCACCTACTAATTGCATGTGGAACAGCTGTGGTATCATTCCAATAGCCAGTTGCATGGAAACACACTCCTATAAGTAAACACTGCAAGTGGGTGTTGGCTCTTCTTCACTGTGAGCAGGACTTCATGTGGGTGTGTGACAAACATCACAGAGGGTAGTTGGAAATACCTCTTACAACAAATACTGTGGAGACAGGCCAACAAACTGGAGTGAGATGTTTCAGACAAAGGGACAGAATGTAAGTATTGCTGTTCTACATTTGAAGTAATGTTGGTTTAACAGGATTTGTATGGATATGGCTGTTCTGTGTGATTTAAAGTCTGGCATGACAGTGTTATGTGGTTGAGAAAACTCTCACATGTAGGGCTATCTGCAGACTGGCCAGAGTTTGGAGTCTTGGATTTGGTGTGTTACTCACACATTTTCTGTCTTTATAAATGCAGTAGCATACTCTGATGATTGTAGTCAGTAAATGGTAACATCCATGTGTGTTACTGACCATATCCCTCAGAAGAGATTTGTCACAATAAACATTGTTAAACCAGCAATGTTCTCAGTTTATAACTGCAATATGTCAATATTGGCCCTGTGTTTGTGCCTGTGTCCCCCAAGTCTGTCACCCTTTGTTCATATGTCATGCAGTAAGAGGTGGATATGTACAGTATACCATTATTTACTGACATAATTCCTGATATCAAGCCAGTGATATATCAGACTGCCAGACATGTAATGTATAGGAGGCCTAATATTTGAGGACAAAACCTGGACATTCTGTTGTAGTCTGTACATTAGTGAGGTCTGTGTACTTCTGGTGATTGTTGACAGATTGTCTTTATTATGTAGCTGTGTATTGTGATTATGTTATTTGGCCTGTGTACAGACTGGGGTAGATGTCAGTGTTCTTGGTCCTGTTCTATCCAACGTTGCATGCTGCTCCAGTTTCTGATACCCTATCAGCCTATATGTTTGTAGGGCCAGACTGAGACATGTCCCATATCACAGACAGGGATCAGACTACACTGTGAATTGGGCCAGTATA
>NC_056734.1:851362375-851424875 GCF_019279795.1 Protopterus annectens
TATGCATTTTTGATGCATGTGTGTGGAGGTGACCTCTTTCCTGATTGTGATATGTGTGTATCTGCCTACACACAGTCACACCATGTGGCTGCCCTACACTGATGTTTTGTGTAGAGCTGTGGGCCATACATGGCAGGGTGTACAGTTCACCATCTCCGGCCATGGACATGGGAATGGACCTGCCACAGAACTGACTTGCACCACCAGGCCCAAGGCCCCAGGCAGTACTACCCCCCGATAGAGACTGCTGTCTGCTGGAACCATGACCCTGTTGGGACTGGCCCAGACTACGTGCCCATGGCCTGCTATGTCATGGCATGGACAGCACTCCACCCTCAGTACTGCCGGTGTCACTGCCACTATGGGAGCATGATGGTGGATGGCCACATGTACCCCCAGCTGATTGTGGTGCTGAGCTACATCCACGCGGCTGCCGCCTCTCTCCTGCCAAACACAGATATTCCACAGCTGATGAGTCCCCCATTCTCCCCCAATCATCTATCCATGATCTCATTGCCCTCACGCCTGGCTGCAACAAGGTCCTGGAGACAGCCATGAGCACCAGGGAGATGGTCTGCCACAACACTGTGCAGTTGCCTGGTGTTCCATTTATTACATGCCTGTGCATCCATTACAGCTCAAAACATGCACCTGGTAACTGCCACATTGGCACTTGCTACATGGGCTGGATGGGCAGCAATCCTACTTCGACCACCCCTTCCCATTTGCCTGTGTGTGACCTCTCCAGCAGTTTGGCTATGGCTAGTGGATGGCTGCTCACTTGCCATGGTCTCCACACTTGCATGTCCTGTGCCTGCATCCAGGTGCCCTTCACTTGTGGCCACTGGTGAAGGGGAATGTGTGGGCATTGGGACTGTGTGCAGGGATGGGGTTGACAAAGGTGGAATGCCAACCGGTGACACAGCTGCAGCCCATGACAACCCCACCTGTGCCCCACTATGGTTGTCATCATGGTTAGAGTTGCCAAACAAGCTAACATCACCTGTATATTGAGAGGGACTGGGACCACCATGTCCACCTGTGAGGAAAATACAAGATATGTACATTATTAACATCATTATACAGTTTGCTATCATATACACACACACTGTCACACACTGTCACACACTCTCACACTCACAGTCTCACACACGCACTCACACACACACACACACACACACACACACACACACACACACACACACACACACACACACACACACACACACACACACACACAGTGTCCCACAGGCATTACACAGACCTTTACACAGACCTTTACACAGACCTCACATTAGACAGAGGGTGACAGTCATGACACATACCCAGACCACAACGGTCACACTCTAGACAGGCCATCAACATCATGCAGTGCATACCTTTCAACTTAGTTTTACTACTGCTTTAACCACTGAGATGTGTGAGTGTCTTTAGTACGTGTTGAGCCTTCACCTAGAACACACTACACCCATGTAGACGTCAGCGCTGTTCACCTATATAGCACTGTGGCAAAACCTAGGTAACATAACTAAAAACTGTACAGAGTTTTCACAAATATTTTGATATGTAGGTCATACACCCTGTCTGCTGCATATACCTCCTATGTTGATCTGGTACATTACAGGCTTGACCAGTGGATTAGTGACCCTACTTTTAATGTCATACTGTGATTTGCATTTGTCATAATCTGCAATACATGTATGTGAAAACAAGGGCATTTCCTCAAACAACTTCACAAACTGAAAGTAGATATAGTAAGTGTACACACCCCTCTTAACATGCAAGGGTTTTGTGACATATCACATGAGACCACATGAATATTGCCATGAGATTTCCACCATTTTGTATGACATGTAACCTGTACATTCTGAATGAGAAACATACACATCAGGTAAGGTTGGCATATCGTACATGTTAGTATTTCAAGAGCTGGCTTGCATAAGGTGCACATCCTTAAACCAATACTTTGGTAAAGCACCTGCTGCTCTCAGTACAGCAGTCAGTCCTCTTGGAGTGGTGTTTCTCAGCATGGCACATCTCAACATGGCAATGTTTGCAAACTGTCCCTTGACAAACAACTCCAAATCTGTCCAATTGCAAGATCATCCCCTGTGCACAGCACTTGTCAGGTCAACACACAGACTGTATTTTGTATGTAGGTATGGCCTCTGGCTTGGCCACTGCAGACTGTTGATTGTGTTCTTGTGACTCCATCCTTTTGTTCATTTGTTTGTAGGGTGTGGCCCATTGTTGTGTGCAATGTTGGGATACCTCCCCATCCACAGCTATGTGGCAGACCACCAGACAGATCATAGCCACAATGGACTGGTGTTTGGACATGGTTATAATACAATCCGAATTGGCTACAGCCCCAGTTCAAGCTGGTGGACAGCAAACACAAAGCAGGACACTGCCATTACCCTGCTTCACTGTGTGGGTAGTGCTGTTCTGCTGTTGTGCAGTGCTGTTACTGTGCCAAACTAACATGACCAAACTGTACACAAAGGGAGTTCAACCCTGGTCTCATAACACCTTCACACATTTCCACACATGCGTTTCGAAAAGTTGATGTATTGTTGTCCAGACATTACCCAGAACTGGCTGTTTTGTGTTGTGAGGTACAGCTGCCATCATCAAAACACATCATATACCCAAGACACGTGGAGTCCATGGAAGACTATTGTCACATGTAGTACACACCCAGTACTTGCCAGAGATGTCTAATACCCCTTCACTGTTACTGTATGGCTCTTGGCAGCCTCCATGGACATTTCTGGGATGACTTTCCCAACATATGTTCACCTATAGTCCACTTCTTCAAACTGTCACTATTGCACCATCTCTTGTACACCTTTTGATGACTGTCTGCACTGTGTTACATGGCATATGCAATATTGTGTGTATGTGTCCATAGCTTTCAATCCCTTTGCAGCATGTTAGGCTGTATGCGAACCATGGCTTTTGCTGTAGCAGGCAACTGTTGGTCTGCATTCGGATAATCCTGGCATGTGAATGACTGTTATATGCAGGTACTGTAGGAGTCCATGATTGATGGCAGGTGTGTACCCAATCTGATCAACTGCTGTGGTTGTATCACACACTGATATACCCCAGTATGAGCTTCCTCCTGTCCACACATATGCATCTAGCTTCTTGGACTGTTTCCACTCCACACACATGTTCCCCTAAAAGAGCTGTATGTTTCACATTTGCATTGTACATATTATAGGTCACATGACAGGTTGCATGGCTTTAGTCTTGTGTATTGTGCTCACATTGTCATATCTCACACATACCTGGCATTGTGACATGTGTATACACCTTTTATATGCAGTGTCTCATAGTACTATATACAATATGTCCCTACTATTGGCACTCTATCCCCACATTTTGGCAATCATTATCCAGATGTCCTACAATAACAGCTTTGTGAGTCATGCTACTGATATGTGACATCTCATACAAATAGGCCCCTGTGATATCATGCAGTGAACCCCCACCACAGGTGATCTTGCAGATACATGCAATTTGCTGACTATAACAGTTCAGTGCATGGCCACATGCATGACCTTAAAATGCCTGGGGTACTGACTGGTAAGCCACAACAGGAAGATCTCATACTTACCGGACTCAGGCTGCTGTACCTCATGTTGATGAGAGGTACCTAGGTAATGTGAGGGAGATGTATTGTCAGCAGCTTCACAATAGCCATCAGTGCAGGAGCAATGCTACATATATGCACAGGCACAGTCTACACTATGATATTACACTATATGTATTTGTCACCTGAAATGGGCACATGTGTGCATTACTAAACCCCACCCAGTGCTCTATTTTGCAATGACATCTGCATCTAAAGACTGTTACTGCATAGTTGAAATGTAACCTCAGTACACTGATGTGGACTTTTGCCTTACCTGGATGGTCCTCGCCGGTTTCCTGGGTGGCACCCACCTCCATGAAAGGTACATCTTGTAGTGGTTGTTCTCTGTGGGCCATCCCAAGGTTGGCAAGGAACTCCTCCATTGCTGTAAGTGGGGCCTCTCTGGCTGGCCCCCCACCAGTAGTGGAATGGTCCCTCACCACCACAGCAGCCCGTTGCCATGCACTCTGAATCAGGTCAGTTGCTCTGTGCCTGACCTGTTCGTACATGTGGCCATGGTTCTCCAAGGTGTTCACTCTCTGTATGAGGTCTTCCCAGAGGGCTGTCCTCTCCCGCTGATGTTGATGACCCCGACTGAAGAGGATGTGGTAGTGTTCCAGGGTGGCCTCAGTTATGGCTGCTGTCTCCTGGACATCATAGGTTGGAAGCCTCTGCATCACACCTGAAAGACATAAACAGGGAAAAACGCATCACAGAACATCAGACATTGTCCATTATTCTTTACAGAGACAGCTCACTAGTGAGTATCAGTAGCCACAACATTACATCAAATAATACTCTAGTACCTAGCAGAATTGTATGGACATGCATAACATTATGTGTAAGTAGGCAGTTTGCACCTGATTAATGGTGAGGGTAAGGGTGCATGTGGTGTGTATATCCTTCTATACTGATATTGAGCCGGGGGGTGATATTTGTTCTAAACATGTCTAAAGGTGGTAGTCTTTAGCTATGGTTTGTGTGTATATGTGCTGTGGCTGACCTCAATTACAGGGTGGGTTGGATAGTTGCATGTGAGACTACAGACGTGTGTGGGGATGGCCTTCCGATTGCCCTCAGTGGATGTATCCAATTTGTACTCATACACAGCATTACATTAATGCACCTGTGACCCACTATGCTCAATCAGACACAGGTTGACATGCTGCCTAGATGGTGACTGCTCCTACACACATGGTGGTGGAATGAAGAAATACAGGGGAGTATGCAGAGAAAGGTGTTGGCAAAGGAGAAGTGGGAGTGACAGACCAATGTAGAGAGTAGACATGAGTATAAAGAGATGGGGTGCATGGCAGTGTTGGACAAGGCTATGGATGTGGAGTCTGACATACAGATGTGGAGTCTGGGGTTGTATGTAATGTTGGACAGCACATATGGTGTATAAGACCTGTAGCTATTGGCTAGACAGAGGCACATAGCTAGGAAGGATGTGCAGCACAAAAGGGTGATAAAGGAATATGGGTGAAGCATACAAGCTAGGAGTGTGTTTAGAACATAAGGAAACATCACTTTGATGGCCTGTTCCATGAGGAAAATGGGGGAGGGAAGGTTGGCTGAGGTGGGTATGGTTAATCAGGAAGTGCAACAGATTATCAAGGAGAATGTAAGGATAGCTATGAGGGGGTTTAACAGTGGACAGGCTGTTCTTCCAGGTGATATACCTGTGGATGCCTGGAGGTGTTTCTGAGACCTGGCAGTGGTATTTTTAATTGGATTGTTTACTGTAATCTTGGAAAGTGAGAGGATGTGTGAGATGTTGGTGAATAAGTATGGGTACTGCTTATCTGAACAAGGGTGGTCTGCAGAGCTGTAGTAACAAGTGAGGGATAACTTTGATCGGTCACAGGATGAGGTAATGGTAAAGGGTGGTGGCAGCTAGGTTGAGAACATGGTGATGATTGATGATTTGCAGTATGGTTTCATGCCAGGTAAGAGTGTTATAAATGCAAATGTTGATCCACAAGTGTTGATAGAGCTCTGCACTGAAGCTGAGATGCAGCTGCATTGTGTCTATGTGCACCTACAGAGAGCATATCATATGCTGCATGGAGAGTAGTTGTGGTATTGTATGTGGAGGTCAGGGGTGCCAGAGGAGTCTGTCAGACACCACAGGATAGGTAGGAGGCTAGTGTGACAGCAGTGATTTCTGGTTTTGAAATGATAGGTGGATTTAAGGTGGAGGTGGGAGTACATCAGGGGTCAGCTGTGTGTCCTTTCACATTTGCAGTGGTGAGGGACAGGTTGACAAACATGATCAGACAGGGGCCCCTGTTGACTGTGCAGTTTGCAGATGACATTGTCGTCAGTAGTGAGATTAGGGGACAGGTTGGGGAGACCCTGGGGAGGTGGGGTTATGTTGTAGAGTGGGGAGGAATGATGGTCAGCAGGACTAAGTAAAAATACATGTGTGTGAATGTGGTGGGGGATAGAGGAATGGTGACAATGCAGGGCATACAGTTTGGAAGGTGGATAGGTCTAACTACTTGGAAACTCCAGTTCAGAGTCATGGGTAGTGTGGGGAAGAGATGTACGAGAGAGGACAGGCAGGTTGTATGTGGTGGGGAGGGGAGACAGGAGTTATTTGTGACAGACAAATACCATTAAGAGTGATATGTAAAGTCTACAGGAGGGTAGTGTGACTGACTACATTATATTGGTTGCAGACAGTGGGATTGTACAGACAGGCAGGATTCAGGGCTGGGCACAGCAGAGTGTGGGATGTTCACATTTGCACTGTGTGTGACAGGGGGATAGAATTAGACCTATACCAGTTACTTTCATATTTTATAACAGCAATATCTCCATCCTGTGTTTAGGCCTCTGTTCCTGAGTATGTCAAACTTTGTCCATATATCATGCAGTCAGAGGCATAGAGATATGGTATATCATTACTTAGTGACGTAATTCGTAATATCATCCCAGTTAGTTATCAGACTACCAGACATTTTATGTGTAAGAAGCCTTATATATGATGGCAGGGCCTGGACATTCTTTGGGAGTGTGTACAGTTGGGAGGTCTTTGTATTTCTGGCTATTGTTGACAGTCTGTCTGAATTGTGTAGCAATGTATTGTGAATATGTTATTTTTTTTGGGGGGGGTGGGGAGATGTAAGTGTTATGTTTCCTTTTCTATCTGCCTTTGCATGCGGATCCAGTTTCTGGTGCGCTATCAAGTGTTACATTTTTGTAGGGTAAGACTGTGACATGCCCCATAACACAGTCAGGCATCATACTACACTGTGTATTGGGCCATTATATGTAGGGGTAGTGTGTGAGTATCAAACATGCTGACAGTTTGGTTCACACACTCCTTATATTGTATGCACTTTCATACTGATGTCTGTTTCTCAGCACTGTTACATCCCTGGAGTGCCTTGGTATATTTATAATTAAATGTGTATTCCCCCATAGGAAGATTGCTTTTTTGTTGTATCAGTCTGCCTGTAGTTTGGATATTGCTTGGTGACATGGCTAGCAGCTCAGTGTATTTCCCCTAATGTGATGTTATGTCCAGATATTTGGCAGATGTGTAGTGTTGCCTGGCCCCCATAAGCGTTGTGTATGTCTGACACATCAGTGGGGGATGTGAAGATTTACATGACTAACTCCTGGGAAGTCACTGGGTTTTGGATTTGTGCTATTCCACTCAATAGATGTTGTAACAGACAGGAGGGTGTTACTGCATCACATGTGACAGCTCATCTACACCAGTATGACAAATATGTCCACATTTTCAAGCCCACCCCCCCTTGCCAGGCTTGGTTATGCTTTCTTGCACTAAGCTGTTCTGAGCATATCTGTCACTGGCCATATTGTTCCAGACTGTCCATGTTTATTGCCCATATTTCTGGTCTGTTGAACAGTATCATTTTATTCTTTCCTGTGGTGAATCACTGTCATCATGTGGGGATGTCTGTCTGTATAAATTTTTAGACAGTTGCTAGAGTAACAGGATTTGTTTTAATATACATTTTCTGAAGGATTTGAAGTCTGAAACTCAAATGTATGTCATTATTTGGTGACTACAATCCTGAGATCATCCCAGTGATTTGCCAGGAAAAAAGAGGGACAGGCCAAAAATATGAACCAAATATCTGGGCATTCTAGGAAAATCTGTACAGTTGAGAGGTATGATGCATACAGCTCCCAGGATTCAAACCATGGCTGTGTCTGCTAAAAATACAGCAATTTCTGTTTCATCAGAGTGAGCTATTTAGAAACTACTGTTTGTTTCCTCAGTGTTTTCTATCTAAGTTTCTATTGGTTGTACAATCTGACCTTGTAGTTACAACAGTCTTATACAGATATTCCTAGACATATTTTTATGTAGCACAGTGTGAGAAACAATGGTTGAAATGATAGTACTATTCTGATATCAGATCTTGGTGAATACTACATGTCAGGCCATACAATACCAGAGTAAACACAACCAGTCCAGGATTTAAAACTTTGTTGGCAGGCAGTTACAGTTTTCTTATCTGAAATATCTGTGGATCGAATGTTTATTAATACTACTTGACTGTTTCTACACATATTCCCAGATTCCTAGTTAAAATTATGCTGCATACAGTTTACTACCACTCCCATGATTCAAACCATGACTGTGTGTGCTAAAAATAAAACAATTTGTGTTTTATCAGAGTGAGCTATTTAGAAACTGCTGTCTGGCTCTTCAGTGTTTTCTAAGTCTCTCTTGGTTGTACAATCTGACCTTGTACTTACAACAGTCTTTATACAGACATTCCTAGACATATTTTTATGTAGCACAGTGTGGGTAACAGTGGTTAACACAACATTACTATTCAGAAAATGCAACACTAAATGTCATACAATACCAGAGTAAACACAACCAGTCCAGGATTTTGAACTTTATTGCCAGGTAGTTACAGTTTTATTTAAATATGACCTATATGGGACTATTACTGTCATATTGTCTGGTTTATTCAGTACAACCCATACACAATTTTTATATTGCCAGGTGACTTTCTACTACTTTATATTTATTTCGTATGACTACTACAAGCAGGATTGTTACTCACCAGCCTTGCGATGTAGCTTTTGCAACCTACTGGCATGGGCTTCCTGATTCAAAGCCCGCTCAGCTGCAGCTGTAAAGGGAATAGAGAAATATTTAGGCATACCTATCCATTACATAAACAGGCTGGACTTTGGTAAACAGTTATTGACATGAATACTTGCACACTGCTGGGACATCACCCCTCTGCCTTGCTTCTTGGACCCACTCATCCAAGAGCTCCCTCTTCCTCCGCTTCATGTCGGCAAAGTGGTGTCGGACCTGCTCACCAGTCCGAGGGATACCAGTGGTACTGGTGAGATCGCAGGCAAGAGGGTACCAGGCTTCCACTTTATATTGAGAGTCCTGGTACTAGCCCTGCAGCATTCTCTCATCATGGTTATTTACCAGGAGTCCTACCATGACCTTGGACTCCTGTATGCCCCAGTGCTGCACCCGGAAGTGCATGCCCTCGTCAACATCTGCCATACTGCCTACAGTGGGAAACTATAACCAGTTATGAGCTGTATTCCCGCCTGCAGGATTTAAATACGGCCAATTTCCCGACCCTTTGCTGTGATTGGATGGTTTTGAATATGCTGAGCTAAGCTAAGCTACAGACAAACCTGCTTAGCTAAGGTTGGCAGTGCTTAAAGGGGCAAGTTCAGCACTACTTACGAATGGGCAGATCCACTTAGCTGGGCTATTCATTGCATAGCAGTCATATTTACACAATGCTTACACCTGGTAAGCGAGCTGAGCAATGCTTAGCATTGCTTATTTTTTTATTTTATAGACTATCTGCTGTACGGGATTGATTCATCATTCATTACATGTTATGAAATTGTTTACTGTCCCTGATACCCCCCCCCTCCAATGTGCTTTCATTACATTTATGCATGTGTGACTATACTGTATGGGGCACTTGTGTTTATATGGGGGTTTCACAACTTTATTAAACTGACACCTCACATCTGGACCTACTACAGTACTCTGGTTAACAAATATATGTTATTTAGTAGCTAATTATAAAGAAAAATGTTTATGTACTGCTTTCACATGTAAAATGCAAACCAGTTATACTGGTGAACAAACCAGGAATGGCTGTTTGCAAAGAGTACACTCTAACCACTACACTATTGCAGTACTACTTATGTTGGATGTTTCGTGCTATTTAGCTTCTTGTGCTGTTAAAACTGGACTAAGCATAGCTAAGCAACACTGCCACGCAGCTACGCTTAAACTTTATTGCATGTATAAAAAAAATATTTGTTGTTTTTTTATTTGTACCCTTCAGAATATCCATGCTGATCCTTCAGAACATCCCTTCAGAATATCCATAATGCCAAACCTGTTATTCTATCGACTTTCTGCTTTGTGGGACGATTGTCCCTTATGACTTTGTCCACATTCCTTACTCTGACGGGTTGGGAGGTGTGCTCTATATGCTTATGCTAAATCTGTTATTCTATCAACTTTTGCCTTGGTAGGGATGATTGTCCCTTATGGCTTTGACCAGATTTCTTACCCTGATGGGTTGGGGGTGTTACGAGCATTCTAGCTCGTTTTAAATTGCTGAACGGCAACTCTGGTGCGGGGGCATGTGTATTGTGAGAGCACTGCTCTCAGACACACCCCCTGCAATCGTATACAGAACCATGTCTGTTTTGCAGCATGGCAGCACGCCTTCATGAATATGCATGGCGCACTGCTGTGCTGCACGGGAACGGTCCCTTCCGTGCAGGAATAAGCTATTCCTGCATGGAAATTTACTGAATCCCAGGGCTTATTTACATAGGCAGTGTGATAATTTTTTGTTCTCATTTTGAATCTAAATCCTGTTAGATTTGTATATAACTGGATACTGTCATGTCTCCATTTATGAACAGTCACATGGTCATGCATTAAATAATTGGTCATAGAAGTTACATGACAAAGGATATTAGGTTTAGACATCCCACACCATCAGACATATTGATCATTTCAGTTTTGCAGTACTTGTCTGCAGCTGAAAAGTGGCAAGATCTGCATATTTTCCAAAAAAGAATGACATGCTGTATTTTTATGCTTAGCTGAAAACGACAAAAAAGGCAACATTGATTTTCTAAAGTAGCAGTTTGCAGAATACAAAAGTCAAATCTCTTCGTCTAGATCTGCACTGTATGGTTTTAACAATGTGCTATGACATACAGCTGTTTTAAGGTCACTGAGAAAGTACTTTCTAATTAACCATATTTGTCTAAAGGATTCAGAAAGGGAGAATAGAAAGTACATCACATTAATTCTACTGGTCATTGATATCCTTAAATAGTGTTTGGGATGTTCTGATGAATTTGACTGAGAAAGTTTCAGGAAAAAACAAACTTTTTTTTGTGGAGGGTGAATACTGAAATTTTTCTCAGATTTATACTTCTCAGTGAGCTGCGATATCTTTTAATCTTAAAACATATTATAATCATCTCTGCAGTCACTGCAGATCTGAATAAGGAGATGCACCATCCAGTGACCCCCATCCTGCATCCATATTTTCGGCATATATGGTCATTTTTAGAATCTGTCCAGTCTGCATTCAACCAAATGCCCCAATACCACAGAAATAAACAATACATATAAATGTTTTCAATATCCATAGTGTATATCTATATATTAATATGTGACTAACCAGTTGTGAAATGCAAAAGTGTAAAAAACAGTCTGCTACACAGCTTGCACTGAAAGCAGAATACATCTCTATGTGAACAAAAATGATTTGGTTCGAGCAGAAAATACACCTATATCACTGTATACAGAGTAAGTACTTGTTTTTGGTCAGTGATGCCTGCCAAATATCACATCTGTTTGTAATCTATTAACCCATGCATTCCACACAAGGTGAAAACTGTCCATAGCCTATTTACTCCATGTTGGATGAGATACTATACTGGAAGCCATCATTAAGGAATCTAGCTGCGCCTTTCATGTACTCCACAAATGTTGCCTGCCTTGTGATACATGCTTGTGGCCACATAAATATGACACCCCTGCTAAGTGGTTGCTGATGCACAGCATGGGCTTCCAACACTCAAAGTGTAGGTGATACAGCCCCACACCTGTGGGTACCACCAACAAATTTAGGTAGCTAAAGCCACCTTACTCCCCCCAAGATAGGCCAGCTGGTGTTCATTCCCATCATTTCCTGTCTCGATCCGTCAGTGTCCAGGCCACTAATCAAACTCAGGCTAACCTGGCCATAGTCAGTGCTTTATTCCTCTATGCCACTGAGTCAGGCATGCACTTCAGTACATTGTAATGATGAAACTAATTGATAAAGCACAATAAATAACTATATCCTAACATTAAGTTTCTTATGCATTTACAAGGGAACTTTCATAATATATAAACAAATGTTCCCATCACAATGGAACTTAAAGTAATTTTTTTCATTTTTTTCAATTAACATTTGTTTACCGGGAAAGTCCAACTTGGAAAGAGTCAATATTCAGCGGAGGCCCAGGGAAAAACACTCCAGATGCATGTCTTTGTAACTTTAACTTAAAATTTTTTTTAATTTAATTTTAAATTTAAATTTTGTAATTTTAACTTCTTTTTATCCCAGTCTGCACTGCTTTCTGAATATATTTATGGAGTAAATTAGGGTTAAAAATTGTCCTTATAAATTAGTTTTGTATCTTAGTTAACAAATGCAGATTAATAAATAAATGAATGAAAAAACAAATCACTAAAACTATGACAATGAAGCAGCAGTCATTCTGTATTACTTAAAAAGCAAGTTCATTAAAAAAAAATTGTCAGCCTTTATTGAGCCCTGAGAAAGTGTACTTTCAAACATTTCTATAAACTGAGATATTAAACTGCTTTGTGAGAATTAAGCCTTGAATGACTATATTTTCTGGAACAATCAGATGTGAGGAACCTTGGCATCAGTTTTAGAATGAAGATCACTCAACTGCCATACAAGTAAAAGTATAAGGTAACTGTAAGAGGATAAGTGCACATTATTGCTACAGTGCAATTATTTTTTGTTAAAAACATGTCTTTTTAAGTGGCTAACAATTATTTTCATTATTTTAAGTTATCATGTGGAACATGCATGGTAACCATTGTGAGTAATTACTGATACAGTGACCTGTGCTCAGCAGGGATCTGTATGCAGTGAATATTATATTGCAATTCACATTATGTTGTTGTCTTATTCTTAGTTACATATAGAAAAACATCCTTCAGGGTTATGTATTGAATTCAGCTATTAAGCTTTCAAAAAAAAGAGCATGACAAAAGTAAGTTCCATCCAGACTTCTAATGGATTGCCACAGATTTTCCACACCAGTAAAATATGCATCCTATTTTCCATATATTTAAAATAAATTTATATGTGAATCTGTGAAGAACTTAAACTTTCCTTTTGAAAAAATAGCATCTCTATGTATCATGGGCATTTATCAGGATGGGATATGTTAGTTAGGAAGTTTCTAGAGGTTATGTGGGCAGAGGTATGTTAGACAGAGGCAGACAGCAATGCCCAAACTATCAGAGATATAGGGGTCAGGCCTGAGGTGAATTTCTGGTTTCCCATCCATTGGCCAGAGTTGCTCTTAAATAAAGTTAGGGAAGAACTCTGCTTCACGCAGATGGGGAGTCTATTCCAGACCATTGGGTATCCTCTGAGGCACATACCATTCTCACTAACATGTCTTATGTATGCCACAAGCAAAATTTAAATCCTTGGATCTAGTGGTTCTGATGCTTGCTTTGCAAATGTACAAAAGGTCCGTCAGAGCTGGATCCAAGAATGCCTGTTATGCCAGGCATAGATTGCCTCTCAGTAACCTGTAAGAGACAGAGTACAGAGATAGAACTTTAAGGTGATCTGTATAGAACAATGTGATTATATCTTGGATTTTCCTGATAAGGAACCTTTGTGGGTGTTACAACTGTTGAATTCCCAGATATGCTCAGAATTAGTCCAAAATGACAAAAAAATACATCGAACCCACAGACATTGTCAACATCCTAGCTGATAGGTTCAGCGCAACCCCCCCCCCCACCAAAAGAGCAAATATCTATCCCAGCAGAGTACTGCCCCCTGACATCTTAGATGCTCAGGTAAGAGCCGCCCTCTCCAAAGCAAAAAACAGCATCAATGAGACCAGACAGTGTCCCGGGCTGCGTCCTACATGAACTCCAAGAAGAGCTAAACCCAAACATAAAACTACTGTTCAATCTCAGCCTTACTACAGGATATGTACCCAAAGAGTGGCATACAGCAACAGTGGTCCCTCTCCACAAAGGTGGTGCCTCAACGGATCCTGGAAACTATGGCCCCATAAGCCTGACTAACTTGGTCTGCAAAGCTATGGAAAGGATCATCATGGACCTCATAAATAAAGATATTGGGGACCTATAGACACTGGATCCTACCCAGTTCGGCTTTGTTAAGGGCAGATCCTGCCTCTTAAACCTGGTCGATTTCTTTGAAACAGTCACCAAGGCCATTGACGAGGGGAAGGTGGTCCACACAGCCTACCTGGACCTCACAAAAGCCTTCGATACAATACCCCACTCGGGCATTATAGATAAGCTCACTGGCTTAAATATAAACCCCTATGTCACTAGATGGGTTGCAAACTGGCTCAAGGACAGAACCCACATGGTTAGAATTTCTGGAGCCATGTCAGACTCCAAACCAGTTACAAGTGGCATCCCACAAGGCTCAGTCCTGGGACCTCTCTTGTTCGGTATATATTTCTCGGAGGTACAGGCCAACACAGAAGGACTGTGGCTAACCAAGTTCACAGATGACTGCAAACTGGGCACCATAATCGACTCTCCAGCCGACACAAGCATCCTCCAAAAGGGCCTCATAGAAACAGATGACTGGTGCCAGAGCCATGGCCTCAAGCTAAACACCAAAAAGTGTATAGTCATCCCCTTTGGCAAAAACAAAGTGCCCACAAATTACCACATAGGTGGTAATCCATTAATTACAGAAGAAATAATTAGGGACCTGAGGACCCAAGTTGATAGCAATCTCTCATTTGACAACCACGTGGCCAAAGTGGTTAGAAAAACATTTTATATAGCCCACCTAATCATGAAGGGATTCACATCTAGATCAGGGGTGGTCATTGTGCCTCTTTACTCATCCCTCATCAGGCCCATAATTGAGTACAATGCCCCTTTTGGGATGTACCTTACCAGACACCTGCAGCAACTGGAAAGACCTCAAAAGTACCTCACCAAGAGGATCAAAGGGCTCAAACAGATGCCATATGCTGCCTGGTTAAAGAAACTCCAGCTCTACTCAGTGGCATACTGCCTGCTCAGAGGTAATCTGTGCCTGACGTATAAAGCCATGTCCAACCCGGAATTAATTAACATGCTGCACCTCAGAAAATCCAAATCCCATCGAGCTACACGCTCAAGAGACTTGAACCTCAGCACTGAAATAAATAGGACATGCTAGAGGGACAGATTCATAACCCAGAGGCTCCCTTCACTCTGGAATAAAATCCCAGTCCAGGTTAGGCAGAGTCCCTCATTGACTCTCTTCAAGAGGAATCTTGATGAGTGGATGGGAGATCATAGGTTTACCCCGGGTATCACTTCTGTGTCACTGTTAGACAGAGGCACAGTATACTAACCTCGAAAAAGGGCATAGCAAAATTAATTTAAAATGGGTGACGAAAGCCAAACACTCTCTGGCTAGGCTTATAAATGCCCTAGGGCAGATAGCCTAGTATGAACCTATGAACCTATGCATGTGTCTGGTAAGGTACGTGTCGGAGGGGGCATTATATTCAATGATGGGTCTAATAAGAGCTGAATAAAGTGGCACTATGACGTCCTTGGACCTGGATGCCATGCCCTTACTTATAAGTTGAATGACATAGAATGCTTTTCTTATTACCTTGGCCACATGTTGGTAAAAGGTCAGACTACTGTCTATATATGTTCCTAGATCCCTGACTACTGGGTCAACTTTTAGGGGTGTCTTATCGATGGAATAATTAGCACTGGTGGCAGTGTTCCCAAAAAGGCACAATAATCCATTTCTTAGCATTGAGTTTTAGTTTGTGACTTTGGCACCAGTCATTTGTCTGTGTTAAACTCTCTTGTATGATGTTTGTGTCATGGAGGGAATCTATGATAGTTCCAGTTTTGGAATTTGGTCAGCCATAGGCTCTTGACATTAGCCTTTACCTCTGAGAATTAAATGCTAGTATGTGCAGTCCCAGCACAGATCCCTGATGTAACTTGCTGGTGTCTGGTTTCTTAGTGGAGGTGGTCTCACCAATTCTGACTTCTGGGGTCCTGTCTGTGAGCCAGCTGACAATCCAGCGAGTTACGTAAGGGTATCAAGTTCATTGAGTTTGTCAACTATACCTGAGTAGGGAATTATATTGAATGCCTTAGCCAGGTCCAGGTAGGTGATATGCACCATTTTCCTCTCATCCATTGCCTTGGTGACCTTCACAAAGAAGTTCTCCAAGTTTAGTAGGCATCATTTTCTCTTGACAAAGCCAGACTGGGTTGAGTACAACATCTGAAGGTTGCCTGTATCTTTGCTGATCATTTCCATGATAATTCATTCCATAGCTTTACATTTTAGAGTAGTCAGATTAATAGTTCTGTAGTTTCCAGGGTCAGTTGATGGTCCATCCTTGGGAAGTGGAATAACCATTGCAGTCCTCCTTTCTTGTGGGACAAAGCCTGTTTTGAGGCCATGGTTCAAAAATGACTCAAGTCGTCCTGATAAGTCATGTTTACAGCTATTAAGGAGCTATTAAGAGCCACTAAGGAGGTATTCCAGGATATTGTTGGGGCCCATTGAGGCTGTGTTTTTGGACTTAGCGAGCATCATTAGGACCTGCCCCCTTCTAATAGTTCAGGGGATTATGCTAGTAGGTATTTCATGGAAGGAAATAGTGGTGCAAGGGGTGAAGTTTGAGCTGATTTTGTCAACTGGCAAATTCGATATGTCACTTTGCTCAGTGAAGGTAGCAGCATTGACCACCAGTATTGCATACTGATGTGTGCTGCCTTTGAGGTTTTGGACATAGTTACAGAAGGCGTTGTGGTTGTCTTTATCTTGTGAGGCTATCTTGACCTTGCAATTGGCCTTGTTGGACTTAATTAGTTCTCTTAGTTTACTGTTTAGTTTAATTAGAGAGCTCCTATGGGAATTGTTCTTCCTGAAGTCAGCCATGATTTTTTTCCTTTTGTTATATACCATATTAAGGTTAGGATTCCGCCAGTGTGGTTTATTTGTAGAGTTTGTTTTGGGGCTTACTTATTGTTGGTATTACATCCTCTACACAACCATTTACATGTTGTGCATGGTCTCTGTGAACAATTCTGCATAAGTTGTTGTGAACTTGGGGTTGGGAGACGCATTGAATTTTGATAAACTATCAATTAATAGGGTGGAGTTTACTTTGGAATAGTTTGCTCAAACAATACAGCAAGCACTTTTCTACAATTAGACCACACAAGGAGCACTACATGACCCAGGTTTGATAGTAAATGCAATAGCAGCTTTTAAAAGCAAAGTAAACAGAAAGGTATAGTAATGCAACTTTAAATAGGAATATATAGATATAAAAAGCAGTGGAGCACAAATCCTTTAGCATAATTCACAGTACTGCTACTACTGCAATCCTACCACAAACTAAGGCCCTAGGCCATGCAGAAATTTCCCAGTGATGCTATAATAAGTGACTACATAAGGTTCAAATCTATCAGCAGATCACAGACCTGTCACAACTATAAAAGAAGCTACAAGATTGTCCAGACTGTGTTGAAAATACAAAAAAGTTACCTTTTACATGTAATTCTACTTATGGAAATAGAAGTGCAGTGCAATGTATAAACAATGCTAAAATCTTGCTGTAATACACAATCTTCACACAACTGCAAATGAAGCTTCAATACTAAGGTCCTAGAACAAATTACAGTAAAAAAATGCAAACAGATAAATGGACAAAAAGCAGAGAAGTACAAAAAGCATCACCACACAGGTCTGACTCACAAGACCATTTATGCTTTGTCAAAACCTGATTTTATGCTGTACCCCCTTCTGAAAGGGCACAGCCGTCAGTCATGGTATATGTTTATGGGCAGTCATACATAATTTAACTTGTGATGGAGTCTGTCCAGAGATGGGGGTAGATGCTGGGTTATAAATGTAGCTCTTCATCATGTTTTATGTGTTGGAGGAGTTTCGAGTCCTCATTTCTGGTAACAGAGAAGCTATTTGCCTTGCAAAGATATAGGAGATCAAGAAGGAGGGGGTACCTAATGATGTAAGGCATAGATCACCCTGCAAAAGCCTGTAAGAGACCAAGTAGAGTGATAGCACTTGCCTGATGGCTCAGGGACTTTAGCCCAACGATCTTCTTGGTTAGAAACCTCTGGGACCTTTACAGTTGCTTAATATATCTAGAAAGGTATATCCCGAAGCGGCAATGAACACAGCAATTGGAATAATTAAGGCTGCATACACAGGGATGATAATTTCTTTTGGCCTAAATAATATGATTTTAGATATTAATTTTGCTAAACAAAAGTATTTTCTGTTGATCAAAGTAGAGAGAATTATTAACCCGCATTCTAACAACCCTGACTACATTATCATTTTGGAGTAGCACATTGGCTATACCGTACATTCAGCTGTTTATCAAATGTGACAATACTACAGTTTTTCACATTTAATGTAAACCTAGATTTTACAAAGGTTAGTACCTGATGTAACGAGTGGGTATCATGGGGAGATTCAACAATAATGCCAAGTTTGCAGTCATCTGCAAACATACACTAAAGATCCTGATTCTCAGTCTGGAGATCAGAGAAATAAATGCCAAAGAGCAGAGGTGCCAGTCATGAGCCCTGTGGCACACCACTAATTACCTTCATACTTTCTGAGGAAGTGTCTGCTACCTTAACTATGTAAGTTCTATTTTTCAGCAGTTGTTTATCTACATCACTACGTATGGATCGACATTTTTAGCTTATTAGTGATGCCAGCATGCGGTATAATGCTGAATGCTTTGGCAAGATCCAAATAAGCTGCATGAACAAAATGATTGTCAATGTCCTCGTGACCCTCTCAAAGAAGCTAACTAAAATTAATAGGTAGGATCTCCCTTTAAGAAAAAGCTAAACTAATGTGGGACTACCCTGATATGGTCCTTTATACTGTAGTTTATGAGGTCAGCGAGATGCCTTCCATGGCTTTACAAATCAGACTAATTTGGCTAGTATGTACTTTCCCAGGTCTTTGATAGAGCCATCACTTTGTAGAGTCAACACTACTGCAGTTTACCATACTTTGAGTACAAATTCTGCAGCTAATCTCAGGTTAAACAATTTAAGGAGGGCTCCACAAGGGCATGTTTGGCACTATTATTAGGCATGCAGGTAAATTATCAGGTCCTATGAAAAACTTTTTGGTTTTATTGATTGACTATCTTTGCGATGATATAAACAGGTATAAGTGATTTGAGAATGTGTGGAATTAAGGAAGTTGTTTTAGGGATACATTTTGCACTAAATTTGTCTGCTGTTATATTTGTTAAGTCTACTGGGTCTGAGTGGGTGGTGCAGTTTGGATAAATTTAGAACAGTGCTGTGTGTTATTTCTTAGTTTCCTAATGTAACTAAAGAACAATTTATAATTAACTGTGGATTTTCAGGAAATCCCGTTAATAAGTAATGAAATAAATGTAAATATAATCAGACAGCTGTTATCAGAATGCCAGTGGGAACTGTTGTATATTTCCTTCTGCCCCAAATGTGGAAAGATTGCCTTTTATGTTCATTATATGGCATCCATAAGATTTTGCATGCCATATGTGTTACTTAAGGAAGCTTTTGTGTCTTGTGTTTTATCCTTTGTGGAAAACGTTCATGCATTTTCATGCATGCATATGACATTTTACTCCTCAAATCTAATCACACCTCTTTCTCACTGGAGCTCAAAGTCCATTCAAGCTTTGCTAAAATCTGCAAATAGACCTTCAAAATCCACCACCTAATAAACACCAACAGAATGAGCATCATGGTTTTTGGGACACCTCATAAGATCAAATTGGTACTCCCTAAAATATTGGAAAACTTACATAAAGCATCACTCAATGCCACTAAGAAAAAATATCTTGATATGATTTTATATCCCTCCCTCACCTTTATGCCACACACTGTGAAAATCATATACAAAAAATACTGCAATTAAAATTGTTACAAAATCTCACACCTCTTTTCTTCCCTGCATGGAAAGCTAAAGCCAAAAATTGTGTAATTTCTAAGCTTGAATACATCATTCCCTTAATTGCATTAAGCTCAGAACTAACACACACGATCCAAACTGCAGAAAATAACATTTGTAGAGTCACCCTTTTAGCTTAGTCAATAAACACCTGAAAATGCTAATGTGTTTGCCAGTTTATGTTTGAGTCTCCCTGCAACTTAGTACGTCATTGTTAAAAACACCAGTACTCTGGTAATGCCCTCAACACATCAAATTCCCAGGCAAGGATAACACTCGAACACCCTGAGAAACACAAGACAATACTCTCGCCCTGCTCAGATTTACATTTATTTATTTATATTTGTTTAATGAGGTAGAGCACTGATCACAAATCACCAGCTACAGACTAAGGCCCAGTAGTTACATGGTTAGTAACAGAAAATTGGTCTTCAACATGACATTAACATATAAAATGCACGAATATAGGAAACTGTGCATGTACGTAGACGCCAACATATGTAAGACAGGAAACTGCATTTACTTAAAGGTTTCCATATTTGTTACAGTGTTTCAAAAGCAAAATACATGTGCATAGTTACATAAGAAGAAACAAGAAAAAGAAACAAAGAAAAAAAGATAAAAGGGGTAGAATAAGACAGAGAGAAGAGAGTTGGAGGATAAGCATGAGAGTAGATTATTCACCTGTGTATAGGTAGTACATCATCTGCATATTAGTAAGGAATGTGAGGGATTACATTCTGTGCAGTTGCTTTAGAGCATTAAAGTATTATCGACCAGGTAGGCCAGTAGACAGTTGAGAACAGATATGTAAGCAGAAAAACGGTAAGAGGGGAATGTCTTGTTAAGGCCCTATTCTGCAGAAAGTGCAGAGTTATATGACATGCCCTGTATTCACACAGTTGCATTTGTACAGTTTTTTTTTTAAAGAAAGTGTTTGAACTGAGATCTGAAAGCTGAGTTCTACCGGGTCACGAAGAAGTGATTGCCATAGTTTTGGGGCAAGGACTGAAAAGCTATGGCTGATAGAATGTAGCCTGAAAAAAAAAGATGGGCTGTCTCTGTCTCGGCTCCTGAGATTATACATCATAGATGCAGCAAACAGCTTTGAGGTTAGAGGGAAGGGGGTATCATGATGAAGAACTTTGAAAAGAATGAAGCAAAGAAGAAGGTTTGCTTTTGCTTGCAGTTGCAATCAATTAGCTTTAGAACAAGTGAGGCAATGATGCACATTCTGAAGGAAGGTTGATATGATGTGACAGATTTTATTTGAGAGAGTTTGAAGAGTGGTTAAATTTTTCACAGTGGCAGAGACAAACAAGGGTAGTCTGTTCTCATGTTTTTTGAGAAGGATACCTTTGCCTTTAGGGTCTATATTATAACCTTGAACAATTAAAAAAGAGTGAATGCTCTTTAATCAATCCCTTAAAATCTAAAGCACTAAATCCCGAACACATGGAACAGCGATTTTTTTCCTAGGGAAAAAAATCACTGCTACGCAAAAAAATAATCCAAATAAAGTGGGGGGCTTTGCCCCAAACAGCCCCTGAAACCCCCCCTACTTAAATATACCAACTCCAAGATCACACCACAGTAGAGGAAATGGCAAAGTCCCAAAAATGGCCCAGTGATTTTATTCCCTGGGTGAAAAAAAATCGCTGTTCCGTGTGTTTGGGATTTAGTCCTTTCAGTTTTAAGGAGTCAATTAAAGAGGATTCAAAGTTATAATATAGACCCTGCCTATAGCTGCTTTGGCAGGTAGAGAGCAACTATCTTGTGTTCTTGGAAGTTGAGGATTGGTCACATCCTTATATCCAGATATCTAAAAAAGTAATAGATTCATTGGAATTAGTGTCATAATTTGTGATGAGAAGAGGTAGGGGGGAGTTTGCTATTGTTCTGTGGATGCCAAACAGCATGGGCATTAATTTTTTTAGGCTTGCATAGTAACAGATTTTTGGATGTGAGGCTATTATCTGGTTGAAGTAGTTTTTTTTTTGGAGTTGTTTCAGTGAATCTCTGAGAGGGGTCAGTCCCATAGATGACCATATCATCAACATGTAGAAGTAGTAGAAGTTGGCATAAATCAAGGGAGAGTTTCTTAATGAAGAATTATGATAGAACTGGGTAAGAATGGAGCCTTGTGGGGCACCAAAGTGAGTGCAGGCAGTGTCAGAAAGAGCAGATCATATCTTTACCCTGAAGGATCTGTTAGGTAGGAAGTCTGAACCAAATTGTGGATTCAGGACTAATGTCAATGTCTTCAAGATTAATAAGTAGGGCTGAGTAATTGACCATATCGAAGGCATGTGATAGGTCAATAAACATAGCAATGGTCAGGTTACCCTTATCCATCTTGGATAAAATGTCATCAGTCAGAGTCCAGCGTGCTGTAAGGGTGCTTCTCCCAGCTCAAAATTCATGATGTTTCTTAGAAAGTAAGTTATATTTTTGTAAGCATGAGACAAGTTAATTACAAATGACTTTTTCTAGACTAGAACTTTACTTAGGATAGGTACAATGGATATGTGGCAAACATTAATACAGGAGGTTGGCTTGGGTTCTATAGACACAGGTCTGACAAAGAAGGACTTGCAGATGGCTGGCTAAGTATAGGTGGTGAAGCAGAGGTTCCAGATATGTTTTAGTGGGGTGGGAATGTAGTGTCTGCAGTGGTGAAAAAGCCATGGGCAAGTACTGTCAGGTGCAGGAGAGGAGTTAATTTAGATTTGTTCAAGTATAAGTAAAATATGCTTAATTGTTATTTGAGAGATGTAGAAGGGTGGAATGAATTCTGGGGCTTAGCTGTCTCTGAGGGGAGTGCATATGTAACTGTACATGATGGGGGGAAGGTTAGAACATTCTCTGAGTATGTCAGATGGTGATATGTCACCAGGAGAGCAAGATACAAAGCCTTGACTGAAATTCATTTGGTGGAGTTCTTTTCAATATATTGTTAGTCTCTTTCCGGAGTTGTTTTGATAAATGGAGGTGGGAAATTTGTGCTGAATGTATGTGTTTGGTGTCTGGCTTTGTGTCTCTTGATAGTCTCTTTGTTGATATTCCTCAGAGATGTATAATTTTAGAGTCCTTTAGAAGTCTGGTGACCATGAAGAAGTGTGTGTATTTTGAAGTGAGAGAAGAATTTGTCAGCAGCTGTGTTAACATCAGTAACAGAAAGTAGTGGGGACTAATTGATAGAGAAAAAAAATATGTCTGTAGAATGGGGAGCTTGTGAAGAGGCTTAGGCCTTAAGTACATTATTCTTCTGGGGTATTTGATTTTAAGATTTTGCAAGTTGAAGGTAGTAGGGTAGTAGTCACTGAAGGTCAGAGGGTGAATGGAGATGAAGGACATATTGGCAGGGTGGGAAGTATTATGAGATGAAGTAATGTGTGGTGATTTGGTTTTGGAGTTGGGTGTAGTGGGGTTGTTCACAAATTGGAGTACTTTGTGGTCATCTAGAAATTAAGTTAGGTCATGTTTTATAGGTCATAGTAAGTGTAGATTTAAATCACTAAGAATAACAATGTGTTTATTGGGTGTTCAAACACCTAGACAGTGAGACATGTCCCTGTGGTACATTTGTTTGGAAACACATGTCTGAAGTGACATTCAGCTGCAGAGAAATATGGCTATAGTGAATTCCCATTGGATAAAGAGAAGTATATGGTGCAATGCCCACAATTTCAATAACTATGGCCCCCAAGGTAACATGAGACAGCAGGCAGTATGGCAGGCATCAGCAGCAGGCTGGCCAGTGTACATGCCAGTGACAGTAAAAATGCAGTGCACATTGGGTGGTGCCTTTATACTTGGTGTGTGTGGACCATTATCCCCTTCACAGTGTCTAGAGCATACTGGAGCATAAATGTGACTACAGCAGCATGCAGGATTTCTTCCATGCTATAGCATACTTCTACAGGTTGTAATTACTTAAGCATGCACTGTACACTGAGGACAACAATCTTTGCTGCTTCTCCTCCCCAAGCACTTGTTTTTAAAGCTGTGGGCATGGCAATGTGTGCTTCTCCTTGCCCACAGGGAATGTGCAACAGACATATTTCTCTGCAGCTGAATGTCATTTCATCCATGTGTCCCCATCCAAATGTACCACAGGGAAATGTCTGGCTGCCTAGGTGCCTAAACCATTTATTGGGTTTTATGTGAGAAAGTATGAACAGCAGTTGATTTTTAAACCTGAGAAGCGATGCTGGGGGTAGCAGGTAGGCAACAGCCAGATACAGTAGCTGTGAGGATTGAATTGGGAGTTGGGTTAGGAGCACGTTGGTGCCGCTATGAATGGAGGAACTGGCTTGGACCACTAGTGAAATGTTTAGTGCTGATTTGTGTAGTAGCAGCACACCGTCTTCCATTCTTTTGCCTGGGTGAGCATCAAAGTTAAAGTTATAGCTGAGGAACAAGTGGTGTGTATTGCGTTGATTGTTTTTGAGCCAATACAAAGTAATGGCTAACAAGTCAGGGAAATCAGATTTCATGGAAGCACTAAGACTATCAGTCTTGTACCTTATTCTTTTTGCATTGGTCAGTGAGCAGGAGAGAGAGAGAAAGAAAGAGGAAGAGAGGGGGATATTAAAGGATCTGTGGGAATATGTTTATACAAGTTAGAGAGTATGTCAATGTTGTGGGGGCAAAGGAGGTAAAGATGGCTTTGGAGTAGTGGTAATAATATGTTGGTTGCTGTCAGAATTAGAAGTGCAAGAGTGTATTTGAATGCCTGGGGTTTAATGCTTAGATAGTTAGGAAAGACAGTTGGGTTGTTGGTATAATTGCCAAAATGTTTACTTCACAGACACAAGGTACAGGATTTGATTCTTACCTTTGGAAGAGAAATAGTCTAGGCTTAAAGTTACCCACAGAGGCAGCTTCTGTATGAACCTATGTTATATGAGATTATTTACTAAACAGGTTTGCATGTATATAACAAATGCAGGTCTGTGAATAGCTGAAGAGTTAGCATGAGGTTTACTGAAATGGTGTTTGAGTTTACAGGTATTTGTTTTGAAGGACTGTTGTCTAAGGTGATTTTGACTTTTGGCAGTGGTGGGTGTGAGAAGAAGTGGTGTAACTTTAAGTGGTAGGGTTAATAGTGAATTTAGTGGGTTTGATACAGAGTGTTTAAATGAGAGGATGAGGGGAGTGGCTGGCACAGTGTGTCAAAAACCCCACATTTACAGGTGCCAATCAATCTACACTTATGTAGTGAGCCAGAAAGGATCTCTCCTGTCTTGAGATTAGACAGCAGGTAAGTGTGAGCTAAAAGATCATACATATTAGCTGCTTTCTGCATTTATGTCTTAACATGAAGAAAGACATTAATTTAATATGATAGCCATGGCAGACACTCAAGCGCAAGACTGCTCACTGCTGTCAGTAAAAATAGTCTGTCTAAAATTAACACAAAACGGGACTTATAAAGTTACTTCAAGTGCAAAGGTCTGCCCAGCAAAGAGAAGAAATAGTGCAGTTCCCTGTGGCCAGCAAACACAGTCAAATGCAATACAGAAAATGCAAGGAGTTAAGTGAGAGTGTAATCAGTTAAAAAAATGGGGGAGGAGGCACAATTTGAAATTCATGCCTTGCTGTGCTTGCAGTTTGCAGTCATTCACTTGTGTTTGTTTCTTTAGGGGATTGTGTTTGTTTCTTTAGGGGAGTACCCTTATTATTCAAGGTTGTCCTTGGTGACTGTGATTGCTGGAACCCTGTGGAGGGGAGGGCCGTCGCAGGGAGAGGGACGGAGAGAATAAAGAGAGTGTGGACTGAGGAAATCTATACTTCAAAATAAAAATTTGAACTATACATAAGGAAGAAGGTATTTACAAGAACTGGCCCTCCACTTGGAACCATATTCTAAATGAAATAAGAAACCTACTCATCTTGGACAGTTTTAAGACGGGCTTGAAGTAACATCTTACAAAACAATCAACTTGTTCTTGCTTTATAGATGCAGGTTAATCAGTGTCCCTTAACTTTAACAATTATTTTTTAAATTTTTCATTTGTTAACTGCGTAGATGAACTGGTTCAAGAACCCTTTTAAGCAACTTTACATAACTGTAAAAAAGAACCTAAACCTGTATATTTTCATCTAATTTTTACATTACAACAGTGCAGTAGCATGGCATTCTAATTTCATGTTGACACACACTGTAACTAAATCATATTAAACCTTGTCTACTTAATAGAGTAGTTCATTTGATCCTAGGTCATGGCTGAAAGGGGTCAGATGACAAGATCAGCTACCCATTTAGCTCACAATAAATAAATATTATTGTACATAAATGACTTGGACTGTTGCCTGTAATGTACAGATTGGACTGTCATTCACTGTGTCCACTAGTGTTTGCTGAAGGACCGAGTAACAGAGTATACCAGTAGGAGGACAGCTTTTAATAATTCAACCTTATTTGTCCCTGAAATGTGTGAAAATATAAGCATCACAACATAAAACAATGCATGATTCATATTTACCAAATATAGTAGCAGCTGCAGTACAGCATCTTTATCTGGCTCAGTGAAGTAGAACCTCAAGGTAGTAACAGAAGAACTAAAGAGATGGATGACATACCACAGTATATAATATTATAACAGCACCTTTACAGCTCTGAATGATTTTCCAGACTGTTGTAGTAACCATTCAGTGCCAACTTACACTACCCACATATAAACAGTCGAAGCTAAAACGTTTCCACAGTAGTGCTAGCACATGTGTGTGTTAGGTTTATTGGCATAAATAAGTTTGCATCTGGTAATATTTATATGTGTTTTAGTTTTTAAGTTCTTCTAATGTATGGGGGGAATAGTGCTTTCCAGGAGACAAAAATACATCACTTTAAAATACATCTCGCTTGCATAGTCCAAACAAACTGTGACAGAGATAAAGAACAGGGCTTACTAGATATATGGCTCTATATTCTGGCCTAAGAGCCAAACGATAGATCTCATGGCATATGATTTGCAAGATAATTGAAACAGATGGTTTTGATATACTCCTAGCTTCCACTATATGTCTACAATTGCATGTGTAAGCAATGATATAAGGGGTGTGTATCACGTTTGTCTGATGCATAGTCAGAAGCATAATAATAAGGTACAACTTCAAGTGGTTAAGTTCCTTCAGCTCCTGACCATATGTCAGTTGTGTCTGATGCACACTCTGAATATCTTCCTGCTATTAAAATAAATAGTTTTATTAGCGCTAAACATTCAGAACTAAAATGTACATATAGGTTTGGCATATACATTTCTGTGTTAAATTTCACAATGATACATTTCTTCCACTTCACAAAAGTACAGGTGCAGAACAGACACAAAATGAAATTGAGCTGTGTATTTATGTGTACCTGCAAGTGTTCTTGTGAGTGCTTGTGTATATGTGTGTTTGTGTTTATGTATGTGAGTCAGAGAAAGAGATAGAGAGAAAGAAAGAAAGAAAGAAAGAAAGAAAGAAAGAAAGAAAGAAAGAAAGAGAAGCTGGGGTTATTGGGTCTTGCAAAAATTTATCCTAAAAATGTCTATATAAAATTCAAGTTTAATGTACTTCAGGAAAAAGGTAAGTAGTTTTGAGTACACCTATCTCTATGTGTTTCATTGTTTCTCATTTTTCCTTGCATTCTTGAGGCGAGTGTAGAATACTAATATTCCATTATCACTGATTCTTATTTTTATGTATCCTTTGTGGACCAGATAAGTCCCACATGGCTGGTGGCCTCTTTTCAGAGGAGACCCGTTGAGTGACACTAATTGCCAGTTAAGGCTGCGTAACAGGAAGTAACTTGGCTGGCTGGAATAAGAAAGACAGTTCTTCACCTGGGGAATAGCAAAGAGGAAGAACTTGTAGGTGTGGAGGTCTTGGCCCATATATGGCAAGTGTAATTATGTCTTGTGAAATAACTTTACTGCATAGCTGGAGTTAAGGCCTGCTTTGAGGAATGCAGCCATAGACTTATAAATGGAGCCTGGTGATTGGTAGGTTGTGGGAGACTGAAAGAGTACTGAGAAAGTTTCTTGTGCAAAATTCTGAGACGTCAGTGTGTGCTATTTACTAATTAGAGTTATAAACCTGTGTTTATATATATCTGTGATTCCAGTATCTAGTTGGACTTATGATATACATGTGTACATGTGTGTGTTTGTGTATATTCTGTGCTATCCACTAAATTGTGGTCCGTATGGGATATACACAAGCTGGTATGCAAAGCAACTACCCTAGCTAAACATGTAACATTTAGCCTTCACTGCATCATTTGTGCAGGCCTTCTTTTGTAATATCTATTAATTCATCATGTATTTCTGTTTCCTTCTAATAACTGGATAAGTAGGCTATCCAAAGACCTGTGAATATTCTATAATTGTTTAAAATGTCCAACTTTGCATTTTTTGTATTCTGTTTTTATCTCACCTGCTTGTCAACCATCTGTTAGCCATTAGGCATCCTGCAGTCACCTGGTATTTTCATTCCCACATAGGTCAAGATCCATTCACAAAAGGTTATCCAAGCAGCCATCCAGGTTTTCTGCTTTTCCTAAGTTGCTCACCTAGTAGGTGATGTGCACATTCTGACTGACAGGGTCCTACTTTGCCTTCTTTCTCTAGTGTGTGTGTGTGTGTGTGTGTGTGTGTGTGTGTGTGTGTGTGTGTGTGTGTGTGTGTGTGTGTCTATGTCTGTATGGTTCTGCACATGTACCCACTCAAAAGGCTGCATCATCATAGCTTGGTAGAGCCAAGTGCCTGTCCCTATGGCTATTATCTGCAAGCTATGCTCTTGCTTCATCGTAAGAGTAAGTCTAGCAGCATGCCACAATGTCTGCTTCCCCACAGGGTGAGCATGTCTGCATCAGCCACTCATTTCCACACTCCCATGCTTATTTTCCATGGCCAGGCTGCTAATTGTACCTGGCTCACTGGAGTAATAGACAGGGCTTTATCTCTTTATGTCACCCAGCTGAGCATTCTGTCCTCATTCCTTCTTTTAAACACACTGTGCCTTCTATCCCTGAATGTGACTGTAAATGGACCAGCTTCTATACCAGGTTGTCAAATAAATGTAGAAATGAATGAATGAATGAGTGAATGAATTGATATAATGTGTGTATGCACATCCATATCCAGATGCACAGTACAACATGACTCTTCTAGCTTCAATACCACTAAGCAGTTTCACTAATTTTGTGTTTTATTTGTGTTTTGGGATTTTTGGCATATTTGAACTTGCTGTTGCCGTGTACAGGAAGGGACTGTAAGATAAGGTCCTGTTCTTGTTCTTCAACTCTGAACAATAAAAGTTTAGTTCCTGATTTTTTTAATTGCAGTGTGAACATTGGTTCTAGATGATTTCACTGCTGATATCACACCCCAGCCCCATGTACAAAAATGAGAAAAAGGGGTTGTGGATGGATGAATGGATCTAATAGGCTATCATTACTGACTTTGACTTAATGGCTTCTTAAGATGCTTACAACTCTAACAGTCCAGATAACATGGTCTCTAAGTATATGCCGTTCTCACATCTGACTTATTTATGATGTTTATGATTGAGCTACCTGTGTGGTTACATTCTCTACATATTGGATAATGTATTTACAGGCTTCATCTTGAGGTGTTCATTAATAATCTGCAGTTATATGAACAAAACCATACTGTACTTGGTGGTCCATCTTGGGAGGTCTGGATAGTTCACATCATGTTTGTACACCAGAGTATGCTCTCTTCTATGTACTGACAGGCATACATTTTCCATGGCACCAAATCTGACACATCTCCCCTATGCTGCCCATCAGTGGGTGTTACTCAACAGCTACGCTCCTACAAGTTTAGGCTGTTGTTGTCTCTTATTGCTTCATAAGCTAAACAGGAGTGTAACATGGATACTTGCCCCAGTGTAACAATTTGACTATCATACTGTGCTGCCACTGTTTGCACCACAATATCTCTTATCATACTGAACTATTGGTGCACTGCACAATCTCTGGCATCATGCACTGTGAATGTTCTAGCATGCCCATAGTTCTATTAATGGATCATGTACCTGTCAGCACTGTGGCACAGTGAGCCTCCACAGTGTCTGCGATATGCAGCTCTGGAAGCTGAGTAGTTGTCTAGCCAACCAAAAATGGGAATAATGTACCATATTTATGTCAACTAAAGATATGAATTAGTCTTGACTTTTTATTTGCTGCAGCTAGCTCTGTAAAGCAGAAAGATGGAACTCTGACAGAGACAGATCTAGATTCAGTTAACAGACACAGTCCTTGGGAAATTGGTGGGGGGGAGCTAAACAGTAGTTTGCTAGCCTACCTGTCCTGGAGCTTAAATAGGCGTGGTTATGATTGTGAACCACAGTGGGAACTGCAGTTTCAGAACTTCCATAAATATGGAAAAACTCCATAGTAGTTCATCCATGGACATAGACCAGTATTTGAGGCATGGGGCAGGCAGGAGGGTAAGGCTCATCTCAACCTTTGCTGTATTTAGTAATGTGGTTTTGGCATCCAATTAAGGAATGAGTGAGACAACAGTGTGAGAAGAGGGGCATGCATCATAGTTCAGGTGAGGGGCATTAGAAAATAAATAAATAAATAAATAATTAACTAAATAAATAAATAAAGGTATGAAATTCCACTAAAATGAATAGTCATAGCCTGCAGTTATTTGGGTGCAACTTGTCAGTCTCTATCTGTTGTTTTATTGTTGTAAGAGAGTTGTGCTCACAAGTCAGTCCTAGACAGTGTTGTACTCCAGAAATGTTAAATGGCTCACAAATCAAGCCTAGGTAGTATTGTACCACAGGCATGTTAAATGGCTCACAAGTCAAGCCTAGGCAGTATTGTACCACAGGCATGTTAAATGGCTCACAAATCAAGCCTAGGCAGCATTGGGGTACAGGCTTGTTAAATAGCTCACAAGTCAAGCCTAGTCAGTGTTGTATTCAAGACATGTTAAACATGCTTACAGTGAAAAGTACAGGATTCAAAACACCACACCTGCTATGTATGTATCTATATACTCTGTAGTGCTACTGCATTGGGATTCCATAGCATGAAGTTATTTGCAGTTCGGCATAGCAATAGTCGACTATGATAGATTACAGTATCGTGCGGTAGTGCTGCATAGAACTAGAGTCTGCAGTGAGCATGTGTGTGTGTGTGTGTGTGTGTGTGTGTGTGTGTGTGTGTGTGTGTGTGTGTGTGCGTGTGTATGTGTGTATGGGAGAGACGGTACTGTCTAATTGCATTTACACTAATAATTCACAGTGTTTTGTTTACTCTGCTGCATCTGAATTTGCTACCACTTGCATATTCCATGGAAGATGAGTGGTTTATCTGAACATTTGTGTCTGAATACTACAGTTGAGGCAAAGCTTGCTTCCCTGTTTTTTGTCTAGGTAGTGGATTATGAAATTCAAATATAGTCCAACTTGTCCTATAAGAAAATTTTTGCTTTTGCAAGTTAAATAGACTTTCTGAAACATCCCATATGTCAATGTGTTCTGCATATCTAGAATAGGAATTAATCCAAAGTCATCACTGACACTGAATTGATGCAGTCAAAATTATTTGTTAGCTTTGTTTTGCCATTCCTTTTGTTTTGCTTCTTGTAAAAACAACACAGACACTTTGTCTGAAAGTACATCTTTGCTGTCAGGCATTAGCCACATTCAATTCCACTTTAACATGCACTCATTTTTTTTGTGTTTTGCAGTAGTGACAGTTCCCTAATACTATGAAACATGAGGCCAAATGACTTTTTTGGAAATGCTCTTTTTCACCCCTATAATGCACAGTTCTTTCTTACTATTAGAAATGGAAGGCCAAATGTGAAATTGAAAATGTCATCTTCCTAAGCACTCTGCCATTATAAATTGAGTGTCTCTCTGGTGAAATTAAATGTTTTTGAGGAATGCAGGAATCTGAATAGTTACCTCATCTGTAGGCTGACCACAGTTGTGGCCTAATGCACTTTGGGATTTCCTCTTGAGAAACTGGCCTCAAATCTAGGTATTGGAAACTTCAGAATATGGACAGAGAAACTTCCTACAGTCTGATAAAAAAGTCTTGTATGCAAAGGAAGTCTGTCTTCTAAAGGCAAACAGCTACAGCATCCTTACTTAATTATAGGAGATGGGGCAGATAGTGACAGAGTCTTCTTGGATTTTCATTCCTCAGTTAGATAAAGGTATATAGAACCCTTATCTGTCTTAAAGATCCTAGAAAGGATGTATTTATTTTTAGCTATCTTGTTTTGTAGCAGCCTTGCTCTTGATATAAATAGATAAAGATGTTCATAATGTGTGCAGGAACCATTACGTTCAGGGATTCAGTGCAAGCAAGAATGTATGTGTGTGTGTGTGTGTGTGTGTGTGTGTGTGTGTGTGTGTGTGTGTGTGTGGATACAATTTATAATAAATACATATATATATATATATATATATATATATATATATATATATATATATATATATAGGAGCCGTTTATAATCTCGAAATACTGAAATGTTGAATTTCAGTATCTTGAGACTATAAACCCGAATGTTTAAAATAGCGAAAGTTCATAATCGCGAATTCGAATATCTCAAATTCGTGGTTATGGCCTTACGCTACGTGATGTCTGGGATTGTGTGTTTATGGTGTGCAGTGCCGTGTGTGGATCTAACTGTTTTGTCAGGAAAGTGAGTGTTTTGTAAAGAAATTGAGTGGGGGTTAGACTGTGTTTGAGTGGGCTGATATGTTTGATGTGTGTGTGTGAGGGACTGGAGAATGTGCGTGTGTGAGTTTGCATTTGTTTCCTGTTTGTGCGATCTCAGAGTTAGTATATATAAGTGGGGGGGTGCAGGGGGGCTTGCCCCCCTGCTTATGTGTGTATGAGTTGTGTATGTGTTGTTTGTTTATGTTGTGATGTGGGTGATGTGGTGTATGTATGTATGTATGTTGTAGTGCATGCGGTTTGTTCGGTGTTTTGAATTTTGCGGTTTTGGGCTCGGGTTTTGTAGTTTCTGTGTTTTGTGGATTCAGTTTCATAGTTTTGAGATACTGAAATTCGATGTTTCAGTATTTTGAGATTATGAAGTGAATCTATATATATATATATATATATATATGTGTATATTGAATGAGAGAAAGACAATGATATATATATATATATATATATATATATATATATATATATATATATATATATATATATATATATATATAAATATATATATATATATATATATATATATATATATGTGTGTGTATATATATATATATATATATATATATATATATATATATATGAGAGAGTTTTATATATATATATATATATATATATATATATATATATATATATATATATATACACACACACACACACACACACACACACACACACACACACACACACACACATATACACACACACACATACATACACATATACAAATTACCTCTCAACTGTACAGATTTTCACAGAATGTCCAGATTTTTTCCCTTAGATTTTTGGTCCAGTTTTCATAAAATTGCAGTTTCCTGGCAAGTTAAAGCAAATCATTAAAAACTGAAGTTAGAAAATAATGACAAATATTTGAATTCCATACTTCATACCCTTCAGAAAGCCACGGTGGTGCAACGGTAGAGTTGTCGTCTCACAGCAGGAGGTTCTCCCATTCGATTCTCGGCTGGAGCACCTTCTGTGTGGAGTCTGCATGTCCTCCTCGCGGCTGAGTGGCATTCAAAAGACATGCGTGAATGGACGTGCCTTCGTTGAAGGTTGGGTGTCGGGCTGGCACCTCAGCACTGTAAAAATCTACTGCCATTCATTAGTGGACCGGAGTTCCGCTGTGGCGACCCCTAACCGGGAAAAGCCGAAAGAAGAAGAACAACTTCATACCCTTCAGAAAATTCATGCTAATGGAAAATAAATTATTCAATCAACTTTCTAAATTTGAAAGAGCAATATTTAAAAATTGTCTCTATTTTTGGCCCATTGTCCCACTTTTATTTATCACTTTGTCCAGATTTCTTGCTCTAAGAGGTTGAGAGCTAAGCACATTATGGGCATCAGCAGGGTTTAGAGACCCTGTGTTTCTAAAGCATAATCAAACTTTCCACTTATGCTGTGCTGATGAGGTCAATAAATAGGCCAAAACATGCATGCCCACAATTAGTGCGGTTTGGCTTTATTGTCCTGATTGTAACCATAAAGACTTAAAAAGTAAAAAAGTCACAGATATTCAGAAGCTATGTAGCTGAAACATTTGATGTCCTTAAGCGGTCATTTGCACATATCCCATGGGCCTCCAGTAAGGGAGGTTTAAGGTATCACACAGTGAAAACTCTAGCTTGGCTGGGTTTTTGTTGCAATTTTTACTTAATGGTTTGTCTGTGTGTCCTTTTTACCCTTTGGTTTGCATATATATAGATACATATGTTTATATGTATGTATGTATGTATCTATCTATATATATATATATATATATATATATATATATATATATATATATATATATATATATATATATATATATATATAGCATGGATGAATGTGTAGATGACACTATAGTTTCATAGGTAAATGTTTTAATGAAAGTGTTATAGCTTTTTAAATTATCTGTTTAATGATGATTACTTAGTGTAGATGTACTAGTACATTGCTATAGCTCAAAGGGCATTTTTTAGCTATGCTTCACTGCTGATGTAATTGAGAATTGGTGCCTCAGTTAATTTCATTCCAGGAGTATTTGACCTCCAGTTAATTAGCTGAGATTTTCAATAAATCAAGACAGAAATATCAGTATTAATTTTGGTAGGTACTAAAGATGAACACAGTAGGTAGTTATTTTCAGAAGAAACTTTATCTTAGATTATCATATTTTCCAGCAGTTGTGTTATTGAATGGTGTAAGCTGTAATTATGGAGTTTGTAAGCATTCTGTTAATACAATGCTACAAGTTTTAGGCTGTATTAATATAAAACACCTAACCTAACTTGCTTGTGGCAGTTTTTGTGGTGACCCATTAATTGCATCATTTTGAGTTGTTTACTTCATTTAGTGTTTTTGATTTGCCTTCCTAAAAAGCTTCTGAAGATATGTTACACATGAGATGGGTCTTTTACCATGAAAGTCAATGGTGCCTTCATCTCTCACATTATCACTGCACTGCGTACATTAACTATAACATTTTCTTTCTCAGTTGCCTCACTATTTCTACCTTTTGTAACAATCTCAGTTACATTTTAAAAGCTGCATTCCTTGGAGGAATTTTAAATCACTAGTGATCATTCTGTTTGATGATGGTATAGGCCTAAATGAGAATAAATCACTATTTATATATTCTGGTTCCTCTATTCTGTCTGTACTTGTGGACTTTCAGTGCAAATCGCAGCTTAGAGGTGCTTGCAGAAGAGAGTGAAGTGTTAACTCAAAAGTAATACTTCATATAAAACTGTCAGAATTAACAAAGTACATAAAAGAAGCAGTGCTGACATTGTAGAAAATAACTCATTAGCAAATGGGTGACTTTATTCCCATGCTTTCTCTGTGTGGTCTTGTGTTGCAAAGTCGTTTAGCTTGTAGCAGCTCTGCCCATGGCACGGTGACTGATTTTCTTTCCTAGTTACTCTCTAGAGGATTTTCACAAGACTTGTAGGTTGCTATGGCAATGTTCATGCTTGCACATAGGGATCTCTGTATGTCATGTGATTCTGCATCAAGTGATCTTGCTACAGATTCTGTGCCATCATTGAATCTGTTTGAGTCTTGTCTAATTACAACTCAGTGATAGCTTATCCGATGCAAAGCATTTTAAGTGTACCATGTTTGGCGCCACTCCACTGGTGTATACTTGGCCTATGAGAAACTGACCTTATTGAAAACCAGATAATCAGTAATGTAAAGTAAATAATATCGTTATCAATAGCTGCACTTTTCTGTGAAGAAGGAAAGTTTGGTTTAGAACAGAGTAGTATCACAAAATTATAAATGTCCACTCCACTCCATTCCCCCACCCACAAGTCTCACAACACTCTGCGTCAAATATATCGACTCTGAGATTATACAGTGTGAGCAAAGAGGGTAAACTAATACTAGTATAGCTTCCAAGCAGTTGTGTGAACTTGGAATTATACTTAATTTTGGGGTATGGAGGAAAGACAGACTTGCGGCTTGCCCTCAGAAAACTTGTTTGTTTTCAGATTTTTTAGGGTTCACACTGTGAATGCCTCTGCATTTTTTCTTTGTGTATTCTGAAATGTTTTATCTTCTGTCTAGATTAATTTTAATTTACTGTGTTTGGGAGGTTGGCACAATACATTTTTGTGAACAATTCAAGTTTGTAATATAAACCTTGGGAAGTGATATTTTCACCAGTGCTGGTAAATAATGGAATGAATTACCTCTAGGGATTAGAAAGGTCCCTAGTCTTAATAAGTTCAAGGCTGATTTGGATAAAATGGTTGGTGACAGAGTCTATGGAGTTCTTTGACAGGTGACAAACTCATTTATGGTTTCTGCAAAGGCCCAGAGTTTGTGTCACATTGAAAATTGAATATTGAACAATGAACATCTGTCCTATGCTGCCCGACTGAAAGAACTCCAGCTCTATTCAGTCGCTTACCGCTTGCTCAGAGGTGACCTTTGCCTAACATACAAGGCCATGTCAAACCCAGATTTGATGAATATGCTTCACCTCAAAAAATCTAGATCCGTCAGAGCCACAAGGGCGGGAGACTTAAACCTCGACACGGCTATTAATAGGACGCGCTGGAGGGATAGATTCATCACCCAAAGATTCCCTGTGCTGTGGAATAAAATCCCGGTATATGTGAGGCAGAGCACCTCGCTGGCCTTGTTCAAGAGAAATCTTGACCAATGGATGGGAGATCGCAGATATACCCCAGGGATTACCTCAGTGTCACTGCTCAACAGAGGCACAGCAAAATAATGGGTATAGTTCCCCATACTAAAGGGGTGGCGTAAGCCACAAAACTATGGGCTAGGCTTGTAAATGCCCTCGGGCAGATAGCCTAGTATGAACCTATGAACCTATGAACCTATGAACATAAACATCTACAATGGCATAGTTTACCAACAGACTCATCCTCCTTATCTTCTTCCCTGACCAAATGAATCCCCAGGAAATAGTTCCCCAAAGTCACATGACCTATAAACAACCACAAAATAAAAGAAAATGGCTTACTAAAGAACTCAAAACAAGTTCAGGGATAAGACCTAAAACACATGGAAAAATAAAAATAACTCATCAACTGAAAAACATAATAATTTCTCCCTCCTCTGAAACTTAGCCAAAAAAGCCAGGAGAGGGTACAAATCAAACTCTCTAGCCTCAGTGCAAAATGCTGCACAATACAATCTGAAAAACAATTATTTAATGATATTACATATTGTTACATATTGTTTTTGTCTATTACATGGAGTACCCCACAAAGACTCCATCAGTACAGCTTCAGGTTTCCTCTCTCCCATAGATTTTCGAAGAGAATTATCCACTCTACATCTCCCCAGTACACCCAGTCACACCAGTTCACCTTCATCATCAGACCTTAAAAGCAACAGTCCTCCATTTTATTTAAAAGTAATCTTGACCAAACACATTACTAAGCAATTTGAAAGCACACCATCTGATGCTCCATTTGGGTCTGAGGGACTGCACCTTGGTTCAGCATCTATTTCAAGGACTACCTAATTCAGCCCTTAAAACATCGGTACAGCCTTTGTATCATGAAACACTTAGTGCCACCCTCGTGTTACTTACCTTCCTAAAATTGCTAACCCATCATCAACAAAAGACTTTAGACACATGTTTATCCTTCACACCCTTGAGAATATTCTCAAAAAGCTTATCTATAATCAGCTTACTCAGTACCTCCAAAAGTACAGAATCCTATCACAGCATGAACATGGCTTCTGCAATCAGTTATTAAGATACCTGTTGCTCAAACTGTGTAGGCAAAATTTAGAACAGGCTCTGCAGTGAACAATCTTACATTTAAGCATGCATGAAAGGGAACACTTCACCAGGAAATGCCGCTGCAGGTAATATAAAGTTGTTTGTTTTTAAATGTATGTTGCTTAATTATATCCACCTTTTTCGTTTGACTGTATAATAAAGATATAGTATTAGTAAGCAGGTAAGTTCACTATCAGCATAGCTACATTTTATTCCATCTTTGTAAATACTGTCAATTACTTATCTGCTCAAGATTCCTCCTCCTCCTCCTCTCCTACAAACCCTACTTTTGAACTTAAACCTGTATCCACCTACCTTATAAAAAAGCTTCTCTCCAAACTTAAACCTTGCACCAATGCCCCCGACAACATTCCTTTCTCCTTCTTAAAATTTGCCTCCAACGGTATTGTTCTCCCTATCAGCATCCTGATAAATAGATCACTACTTGAGTCCTATGTACCCATACTATGGTGCTCTGCATTTATTCTACCACTACACAATGGTGGTAAAAACTGTAATGTTTCCAATTTCCTCCTATAGCCGTCCTCTCACCAATCTCTATAAACTTCTTGAAAAATGCATACACCTGCAGCTCATGCCATTCCTTACTGAACACCAGCTACTCTCTCCTACCCAACACGGCTTCTGCCCTGGACACAGTACCAACACAGCCCTTCTATCCTTCTTACATTCTGTCAATCTAGCTCGAGACTCTGGTAACATAGTTTCAGCTGTTCTACTAGACTTAGCTAAAGCTTTCGATACCATCTCCCATACCCATCTATTCAATTCTCTATTGAATATCTACATCTCCCAAAAAACTCTTTCCTGGTTCTCCAGCTATCTTTCTGACAGGTCCCAAGCTGTCAAATGGGGCCAGGCCTCCTCCATTTTCCTCCCCACCCCTACAGGAGTACCCCAAGGTTTCATACTAGGCCCTTTGCTATTTAACATCTTTATCAACGATTTCTACAAAGCCATACCCAATATCAAAATTGTCCAATATGCAGATGATTCCACTTTGATCTGCTGCATCTCTAACCTATCTGATCTTCAGTCTCTAACTCAAACTGCCTTCTCAACTACTGAAAACTGGATGCACCAAAACCACCTCTCACTAAACGCTAACAAAACTAAGATTCTTCTATTCACTCCCTCAAAATCCACTCCCATTGATAAAAACTCACTTCAAATTACCAGCCTTAACAATTCCATTATCAAAGTCGTTCTCTCTGCCAAACTCCTGGGGGTCACCATCGACGAACACTTAAAATTCAATACTCACATCCAACTTAACATCAAGAAAACCCACATAAAACTCTGCCTACTCTACAGAAACAACCACTTTCTCACTCCCTCCACCAGACAAACTTTGGCCACTACCTATCTCCTCCCCTCTCTTTTGTATGGTGCTCCTCTGCTTACCAATCTATCTTCCGCACTCACTTTCAAACTGGAAGTATGCTACAACAAAATCTCCAGATTCGCTACCAAGGCAAAATCCTCCTCCCATCACTGCACCTCCCTACACTCTTTAAATTGGCTTGAACTCCCTAATCAACCTGACTTCCTCCAAATTGTCACAGCCCACAAATTATCATTCCAACCTACCAGCTGCCCCGCATTATCTACTATCCTACAACCATATATCCCCCTTAGACCCCTTAGATCTACTCACCAAAACCTTATAATCGTCCAAAAACTCAAGCGCCCAGCTGGTCAGCTTCTACTTCCTTTTCCCTAGCCAAAAAATGGAATGCCCTGCCCTCTACTCTGAGGACCTGTGACAATCCACACACCTTCAAAACACAACTTTATTCTTACCTGTTTCTTCACAGGAAATGTAACTGCAGTCTTCAACTCATACATCCCAAGCTCTGCTCCTCCTTCTCTCCTGGCTAACCTTCACACCTTCCTAATTTCTCTCATATACTTAGATTATAAATGTAACTAAACAGTAACATCCAGCCATTATGCTGTATGCCTGTCTTTCTCTTGAAAAACTTTTAATAGTTTTGCTGTCTTTACTGAATGATACCTGTTTTGACTGTAATACTACCTGTTGATTGTTATACTACCTGTTGATTGCAATGCAAATATTTTTCTTGTAATTCTCTATGTAATGTAACTTTGTATTGTGGAGCTTTTCTCCCTGTGCCTCCACTGAAACTGGACTCTCGAGTCCATTGGACCTCCCGGTCACCAAACTGGAATAAATAAATAATAAATAAATAAATAATAAGCAGATATGAACTGCATTAATTTTATTAGGTTTGTATTAGTTTATCTGTATACATGATTAATATATGTTACTCTTGTATATTTATTTATGCTTATTTCAGCTTTATGTATGTTTAGAGATTTTTCCCTCTGGGTCTCCACTGAGAAGAGAATCCACCTAGCTGGATATCCCCATTCAATAAATGTAAATAGAGAAAGAAATATATTTCATTACTTCCCTTTTTCCTTCTTTTTTCCTTCCTTTTGATGCCTCTGTCTTTTCCCTGCTTCTTTCCTTATGCTTTACTCCTTCTATCCTGCCTTCCCCATTCATTTTCTGTCACCCCCTGTCCACCGTACTGAATTTCTCACACTCTTTTCAAACTTCCTTCATTTTCTGTCTCTTTGTACTGCTTTCCCATTCCTTCTTATCTTGCATCATCTTCTGCCACCATCAACTGCTCCGTTTGATCATTGCTTTCATCCTTTCTGTTCAGTCTTTGCTTAACGATACAGTTATCCTCCTGTACCATTTCATCTGGCCTTAGCAGTGCTGGTTTGGCTAGCTGGGATGGGATCTGTTTTCACTTAATACCTCCTCATTCTCTAATGCTGTCACCCATCTACCCACAGTAATAATAGTCTGCTCCTCATTTGACTTGCTGAGCCAGCAGTTTAAACATCCTGTTCTTCACTACCCCGAGACTGCTGACTCTTGGTTTAAGTAGTACTTTATAGAGTAACAGAATATCTCCAAACCCTCAGCACAGGATTACACCCCCCCCCCTTGGATCTCTCTATTGTTTTTCCCTTAGTTCCTACATTTAGGACATGCAATCTCAGATGGGTTGTCATGTAACTTTTGTGACCACTTTGGTCACCATTTGACTTGTCCTTCTGAACATCTGGTCAGCAACCAGTTTTACCTTCAACACATTCCTCTTCCACTCCCTTCTTCATTACCTAATATTCTACTATGACAAACTCCTCTGTTTCTTCTATGCTAGGTGTATCTGCTCCCTTCTCCTTACTTCTAATTTTCATAACATGCCCCCCACATCTAATCCTGTTACTCAAGTTTTTACTTCTTCCCTTTCTGTTCCCTTAATTTCTTCTTTCCACTTACTACACCCTACTGCCTACTGGCCTGTGGCCTCACTTTCTACTCCTGTCTCACTATCTCTGTTACCTCATCTTTCCTGCTCATTTCTATATCAACCACTTGCTGACTTTCGGTTTGGCTGCCATCAGTCCTGACTGTTACTTCCTTCTTACTTCACACTGCCTACCATCCATCCCACTGTTATTTACACTCTTCTTTCTGTCATTCTCCTGAATGGTGGTCTCAAGTCATATTCTCCCAATCTTTACAATTTTTTCTCTTCTACTCATAGTTCTGTATACTTCCTTACTTCTTTTTACTGTCTGCTAGTCTTTTTCCTTTCTCACCTGACTAGCCTACCCACCACTTTTCTAGCATTCAAACTCTCATTCTAAGCCCCTGCATACTCCACCAAACCATACATTCTGTTGCTGCCATAGATCCAAAAACAAACCTCAACCTCCCAGCCTGAGAACCTTGTCCATTTCTCTTTCTGCTCATCCTGCAGTTTACATTGCTCTTGGTCTAATTCCTGCCCCCAATTAAATTTTTTCTCTATTGCTTCTTGACCTTCCTGCAGTAAGTTGGCTGATTTTTCTCTTTTTCTTCCTGTTAACGCTGCCCTTATGACTTTTTCCATACTGCCTTTTCAACAGACCCTTATCCCTAATTTATTTTATTTTATTTGCTTTTGTTTACCAGGAAATTCAGACTAGGTCTGGATGGCAATTCAGACTAGGTCTGGATGGCCATTTTCAGTGGAGGCCCAGGGAGAAAAGCATCGGTAATATACTACATATTAGTAAGGTACAAACATAGAAATACAGATATATGAAATTAGATATACATGGAAAACAATCAAAATAAAGAGTATTCATACAATGTTACAGAGTTAAAATATAAAGTTAGAAAAATGTGTCATTTTATGTCACTGAAAAGATAAAGAAAAGAACAAATGCATTTTTGGGGTGTTTAGGCTTAGTGTTTGTAGTGGGGCAGAAAACAAAAAGGAAGCAGAGGCTAGGATAGGTAAAGTAGCTTGGTTTTGTTGCTGGTGTCGGCAGAAAGAGGATGACTGGGTAGCATAGGATATTAGTGGTGGAGAAAGGCAGAAGAAGGGGATGTATCAGGAATAACCAGAGAAGGAAAGAGTGACAGCAGAGAAAGGACATGGAAGAGTATGTTATTAAAAGGGAGTTTGAAAGAAAGAGGAGTCAACCCTTGGGTAAAGTACAGCTGTACAGCTTGCATTTCTTCAGGTGATATTACAGTTTGGCAGTGATGTATATTGCTCAAAAATCTGATATTAATTGGCTGATTGTTCCATGCTTTAGAGATGCTGATAGAGAATAGCAAGTTGACAGATTGGTTAGTAGATTTGTTGGGTCTTTGTTGTGTAGGTTTCTGTTTGTGTTTCTATCTAGAGATGCTGACAGAATAATGAGTTGACATATGAGTTATTGGGTTTGTTGGGTTCTAATAGTTTAAGTTCTTTGGAGCATAGGTTTCTATTTGTGATATGCCATTGGATGAGGTTGACCAGTCAGGGTTTATTAAGTGGGTGGTGTAGTATATCGTGTTCTATGAGTAGTTGGTAAAGAGAGATGTGATGAGGGAGTTCAAGTGACATGAGGGTGTCTAGGGTTTTGCAGTGGTGTGAACAAGTTGGGAGGCTTCATGCAGATTTACTCATTTTATTGTACTGTATTCCAGTTTGTTTCATGGATGAATGGAGATTTATCAATATGAACTGACCATAGAGAGGCTGCCCTGAGAAGTGGATGGGTTGAATAACAGTTTGTCTTCCGATGGCCTTTTTGACCATTATTTTACTAATTATAAAAACTTATTTAATATCTACCAATCTGTTATGCAGCGAAAACTTAAAAAGCTCCAGAGAGACTCTGAAGTATATGCCAATGCTTATCCTGAACCTCGATTGGGTGAGTTGTCTGTTTTAAATGAGAGATGGAGTGAGGTCATAAATACTTCACCAGCATTGGAGACGCCTTCAGTGATGATTGTGTAACTGAATGAGGGGGTCAGGAGGTCTGAAAGAATTAAGGAAAAGAATGGAGGGATTTATAATAAGTCAGAAGGTACTAATTCTAATTATGAGCAACCTGGGGCCCATATGAAATACCCAAATAGTGTGAATAACCAGAAAAATGGTAACACCTGGCAAAAAAACTCCAAGGGCAGATTAAAGAAAGGAAAGAATCGGAGAAGTTATCGGAAGATATGGTAAGTTGGCAGTTAAACCAGACTGAGCTTATTGGTGATGTTCACCAGAACATATCATCTCAAGAAAGTGACTTTGTGGACAATTTCAGTTTAAATACTGAATTGGACATTTTTACTATTAATGTGAATTGTTTAAGTGAAGAGGTTGAACTTGGTGTTTTTGAAACCAACAGTTCTGTGTTTAATGCAGAGTTTAATTGTTTGGATGTTATGTGAAATGAACTTGGTTTCAGCCAAATGAATGCTGATAGTATTTCGGGCTTTTAGGATGATGTAAATGTTGAAAACAAGTTTTGTATAGCTAATGGTGTTGAATTTGATCAATTCCTAGAAGATAAGGTGGATGCTGTCTGTTTAAATGTATTACTGGGAAACCTGACAATACTATTTTAACACCTGGTGTTAATAATAGTAGTTTAATTGATAATAGTGGAGGAGATTTATCTAGTCAGATGGGCCCTGAACTAATACTTAATTCCACTAATGATTTTACAGTTTATAATTACTCTAGTTCCAGTTTCTCTGTGGCACATGCAGACATATTAAGTAAGGACTTGAGTTACATGCCTGCTCAAAAACAGATGTGGCAGAGGTCTTAATTGATCTCAAATTATTTGTTAGAAAATTGAATTTGTCACTCTGGTTTGAAACTAATAGTAATAGAGTGAATGCCAACGGGGAAGGAGTTTTTAGAAAACCCAGTTCTTTTAACCCACCTTTAAACAATTGGTTGTTAATTTATGAAAAAATGTTTGAAAAAGACATCTGTAGAGGCTATTATGGGAAAAGTTATAATAGTGGTTCGAATCTCAGTAAGGACGAGGAGAATGTATTATTCGACTTATGTTCTAATAGTGGCATTAGGATCATGAAGCCTGATAAGGTGGCGGGATTTGCATTATGGATACAAATGACTACTACAGCAGAATGCTGGAATTGTTGTTTACAGATACTTTACAGTGAGATCTCTAGAAATTAACTCAATATTGCAAATGGCAGGATATATGCTTATTGCTATCCTATACAATATGCTTATGCAAGGACAATTAAATGTTGATGTTTATAATTATTTAAGTAACAAACATCCAGTGGTGGCTAGATAGTAGATGCTTGTAGAGGCAAAACTTTTTATATGGCCAAGTATTTGAATGGCTCATTAAAACCTTCAGTCGGAAAAGTAAAGCAAATATTTAGGGATTTCTGGGATTTTTTTAACTAGATTGGCTGACCTTGATTTTTCTAGCAAAAGCCTTTTTGTTACTATAGATCTTCAAAACTTATATTCAGTTATCCCAAATAAAGATGTCTTAGGTTGGCTAGAATATATTTTATTTGATATAGGTGAGACTGACATTGATAACATTAATACTACTGTGGCACTCAAGAACTTAGTTTTGTCTAACAACTTTATTTATTTTGCTGATCAATTATTTAAACAACATACTGGAGTAGCAATGAGAGCAATGTGGATGGTTTATGTACCTCTTTTACCAAGACCTAATAGGGAAAATCAAAATAGGTCTATTAACGAGATAGTAAGTAAGCAGACAGCAACTACGAGCTATGACAAAGCTTTCATCATTACGTTTGCAACCAATACCTATGATATAGTTGATATTATTAAAATAATTGGTTGCTCATTTCATCTATGACAGAAATGAGCAGAGTTTTGGGTAAGTCACCAAAGGTGGTGTTCCGCAAGAACAAATGTTTTAAGCAAATTTTGGAAAGACAAGTGTATAGAGCGGGTGGGAACTGACCTAAGGGTATGTTTAAATGTGGTTATTGTAACCAATGTCGGCATATCTTAGTGTTTAATTCTTTTAACATCAACAATAGGAATTTTGTGGTTGACAAACATTTTAACTGCGACTCCAGTTGGGTGGTATATATTGTTCTATGTGATTCTTGCAATGCATTCTATATAGGGAAAACTTCTCGTAAGTTAAAAGATAGAATGTATGAACATGTCAATGATGTTATGAAAGCTAAAGCATCTAACACACTATATAGACATATATCATATGCCCCTGACCACAAATTTTATTTTACTGCATTGGATTATGTTATAAAAAATCCAAGACGTTTTTTATTAGAGGAGCATCTATGTAAAAGAAAACTTACTTGGATCCTTAGACTTAATGCCACAGACCCCCCCCTGGCCTTAATGACGATTGATCCATTTCACCATTACTAAAATTGAATAGTTTAGGAGGCTGAGTTTATATAGCCTTATTTACATATATTTATATATATTTTTAATAATACTTATTTTCAACCGCAGTTGTGAAGGTTTGACTGAAGTAGTTTATTTATGAGTTCAGTTTTAATTATATACTAGTTAGCTTTCAAATTATGCACTTTTTATTTTATGAAATTCATCAATTTGGTTTTTATTGGTTGGTAATGTTACACGATTTTGAATTTTGTATTTAAATGTTGCTCTTTGTTATTATGGCAGCTCTGAGGAAGTGTTTAAGTGAACATGAAAGCTCTTAACTGCTGTGATTTGTGGAATAAAGTGGTTTGTTGATTGACCAACCATTTTTTGGAGCCTCCTTCTGTTGATTTATCAATATTACTGAGGCATATAAGAGGGTAGGGAGGAGGAGGAGGTGGGGGCCGCTATTTCTTGCTCTGATCATTTAAAATGTGATTTGCTCTGTATACAGAGTCTTGTCTACTGTGTGTTTTTCTAATTGCTGCAGACCAAACTTTAAATTGTTGTCAATTGTAATGCTTAGTAATTTTGCACTGGTGACATTTTCAATTTTTGTGTTGTTTGAATCGAGAATATTAAGATTAGTGTTATTTTGGTTTATATTATGGGAAAGAATAAGAATAGTTTGGTTTTCTTTGGGTTTAAAAGCAGTTGAGATTAAGTCTGTTTGAAATAGAGGTGAAAGCTTCCTGTGTGATGGGTTCTAAGGTGGAAAGTGTGACGCTAGTTCCCTGGCCAAGCAATCAAGGAGCCTCAGTCCTCATCACTAACACCAGGGAGGACGTCTCATATAGGAGAAAGGAGAAAGAATACACACAGTAAAGTACAATTTCCCTTAAGTGCACACAGAGATCACAGTCAGTCTGGGGCTGGTTGCTCCCTTGCTCCCCAGGTCCCCAATAAGACTCCCCACTGGCACAGCTACAGGGTCCAGATCTCAGCCTAGCTGACAAGCTAACCTCCAGTACCCTCTCTGTCCCACCAGTGCTTCATGTCCCTGCCCAGGTAGTTGACACACACCCACACTTTGAGATAAGTATTCATACAACTTCACAGACACTCCTGGGAAAGGCTGACACAGATTCTTCAGCTGTGCCCCTTTACTCAGACTATACGGTAGTAATTACTGCCACCACCAGCTAATAATTATCAGCTACCCAAAGGCCCTTAAAAGGGTGCCCAATTATTACTCTGCAATATTATTATCCAATTGGTAGTATAGCCCAGGGCTAAAGCTATAGGAGGAGGCTTCAACAGTAAACTCTATAAATATGCAATGTACTCTAGTGCTAACTTATCTCTACACAAACCAGCCACAGTTAAAAGGGTTTAAAAATATTTAATAATAAAAAATAAAGACACAATACTACTACAATACAATGCTACTCAAAAGTTCAGAGATCACACAGAAACTCAAAATAATTCTGTAGTACAGTTCTGACATAACAGAAAAACACTTAAGTCTAATCTTTATAGTCCTAGCTATTTCTACAAGAAAACATACTTCTAAGATAACTTACTTACATAGAGCAAGGCAGTGCTGAGTTAGATCCAAGATCAAAATGCTTACAGTCTCTCTCTGAGCAATAGTTTTTAAAATCACTCAAAATTTCTGCTGGGCTCTCCCAGATTACATCATTTTGACACTTAGGTTTTCCCAGTATACACATTACATGATTTTGACACTTAGTCTGGAGTTCCAGGCCACACCAAAACTGCATTTATATTCTTTTACACTTAGAGCAATAAAGGACATTCCACATGTAAATTCTGGTCATTAACTTTAGCCTTAAAACAATAGTCAGGATACTTACTCCAGACTCATCAATTCCAAAGTCTAACTTCAAAGGACATACAAAACATAATTTTAATTTTGGAGAACATTTGAAATGCTTGGCTTAGTTTTCCTTACAGCAGATGGCAATGTTACTACAATCTTGAAGTTCACATTTTACAGTGTTTTCTTTCATTTAAGAAACAAGCCTGTATTTTATATTTATATTTACAAATGCCAGAATTATGTATCAAATTTTATTTGATTAGGCGGGCAGCCTTCACCCCTTCTCTACCAGTCTTCACATCTCTCCCTCCCCTCTGAAGAACTCAAGCTAGTTTTTCAAGTGACCCTTGATAACCGCCGCTTGAGAGGGTTAGGTCTATCTGAATGTACCTCACCCCATTCCCTGTCTTGAGAGTCCATCTGCATTGGCATTGCTACACCCACTGTGGTGCTGCACTGATATGTATGCTTGCAAACCCAGGCTTCATCTTAGCAACTTGGCATTTTGCTGACTGGCTCTGTTTAACCATGTTAGAGGGTTATGATCTGTCATAACAGTGAATTTTCTTTCATACAGATAAGGCTGAAGTTTCTGTAGTGCCCACATTATGGCTAGACATTCCTTTTCTACCACTGCATAGCATTCCTCCCTGGGTTTGAGCCTATGACTGAGATAAATCACTAGGTGCTCTTCCCCCTCTGAAGAAATCTGGCTAAGTACAGCCCCCACCCCATGGTTCAAAGCATCCACTTGCGCAACAAATTCTTTGCTGTAATCTGGACTGGCTAACACAGGGGATCCTCCCAAAGCTCCCTTAAGCTTTTGGAATGCCTGCTGATATGCTGGGGTACACACTACCTTATCTGGCCTGTTCTTTCTTGTCAGGTCTGTGAGGGGAGCAGCTATGGTACTATAACTGGAGATGAACTTTCTGTAGTACCCTGCTGTCCCTAAAAATGCCCTCACCTGCTTTTTGGTAACAGGTGCAGGCCATACCTGAATGGCTTCCACTTTGGCAGGTTCTGGCATTGTCTTACCACTCCCCACTCTATGTCCTAGGTAGGACACCTCTGCAATGCACACTTGACATTTGCTCGGCTTAATGGTCAACCCTGCCCTCTGTAGTCTGCCCAGCACCTCCCTGACATGCTGAAGGTGCTCTGGCCAGGAATGGCTGTAGATGGCAATATCATCTAGGTAAGCAAGGGCAAAACCTCCTGCTCCTATTAGGATATTATCTGGAAAGTTGCTGGGGCATTCTTCACCCCAAAGGGCATCTTTGTGAATTCATACAAGCCAAAAGGAGTCACAAAGGCTGACTTCTCTCTAGCACTGGGAATCAAGGGCACCTTCCAGTAACCCTTGGTAAGATCAATGGTTGTAAGATACTTAACCTCACCCAGCTGTCCTAGGGCCTCATCTGTCCTAGGCATGGGGTAAGCATCCGACTCTGTGTGACTATTTAATTTCCTGTAGTCCACACAGAACCTGGTGCTGCCATTCTTCTTTGGAATCAGCAACACTGGGGAGGTCCAGGGTCTGTTGCACTCTTGAATCACCCCTAGTTCCAACATCTCCTGTACCTCTTCCCTCAGGGTCTGTCTGACTCTCTCAGGCACCCTACAAGGGGCCTGCCTAATAGGCCTTTGGGGTCCTGTATCCACCTGGTGCTGCACCAGGTGGGTGCACCCTGGTTTCCCAGTGAACATGTCCCCAAATTCCTGCAACGTTGCTCAGATTTCTTGAACCTGGGTATGAGATAGCTGCTGGGATATTGCTACCCCTTCCACTGAGGTGTCAGTTCGAGCCTCACTGAGATCAGTCCCCAGATCTCCATCAGACTCCTCCTCCAATCTACTGCAAATGCTCAGCACAAGGGCCTCCCTATCATGGTAAGGTTTCATCATGTTAACATGGTACAATTTGTGCCCCTGCCATCTGCCTAGCAGTTCCACCATGTAGTTAACATCACTTACCTTTCCTACCACCTTGTAGGGTCCCTCCCAAGCTGCTTGCAGCTTGTTGTGTCTGATAAGAATGAGAACCATTACCTGCTGCCCCACAGCATACTCTCTAACTCGAGCATTCCTTTCATACCACACCTTTTTCTTTTATTGGGCTTCTACCAGGTTCTCCTGGGCCAAGCCCATGAGTTCCCTGAGCCTTGTCCTGAGGTTTAGGACACATACCACAACAGACTCCTTATGAGACTTGCACTCACCTTCCCACTCATCTTGAATTAAATCTAGAGGTCCTCTCACCCCATACCCATACAGCAACTCAAAGGGTGAAAAACCTGTGGATTCCTGGGGAACCTCTCTGTAAGCAAACAACAGATGGAGCAATTATTTGTCCCACTCCCTCTTAAACTGATCTGCAAATGCCCGTAGCATGGACTTGATTGTAGAGTTTAACCTGTCAACAAGACCATTAGTCTGGGGATGGTAGGGGGTGGACTTCATGTGCTTCACCCCACAGGACTTCCACAGACAAGCCAGCAGGTCTGACATGAAATCTGCACCTCTGTCAGACACTATTTCTTTAGGGAAACCCACCCTGCTGAAAATCTCTAACAAAGCATTTGCCACCTTCTCTGCCTCAATGGAGGACAAAGCCACTGCCTCAGGGTATTGTGTAGCATAATCCACTACCACTAGGATATACTTTTTCCCTGTGGAACTTGGGGTACTCAGGGGACTCACAATATCCATAGCTACCCTCTGAAATGGCTCCTCAATCACAGGCAAAGGCATCAAAAGAGCTCTTACCTTGTCTCCTGCCTTGCCTACCTTTTGGCACTGCTCACAGGTCCTGCAGTACCCTGTTACATCTCTGGAAATTCCAGGCCAATAGAAGTTCTGCATAATACATCTCTTTGTACATTTTATGCCCATATGACCTGCAAAGGGAATACCATGGGCTATGGCTAGAAGCACCAGATGATAGGCTCTAGGCACTACCAATTGCTGTACTCTTTCACCTTTTAGCTCTTCCTCAGGGGTCCACTCTCTATAGTAACCCTTTGTCCCAGTATACAGATTCCCCCTTTCCTTGAGAATCAGGTGCCTCCCTAGCTACCTGCCTCAGGCCTTGCAATGTTGGGTCTGAGAGCTGAGCTTGTCTCAACTCTCTCCTTGTAACCCTCCTAGCTCCACTTCCACAAGAAGTCTGGCATCCCCTGACAGTGGTGCCTCATTGCCAGCCTGGGTACTACTACTCACCTCTACCTTTGCAGTTACCCTGTCCAAGGGAACATCAGTACCCACAAGCAGCTGTGCTCACATTCAGTCTCACTGCTACAAAGTAGCTCCCTTCCTGAAGTAACCACCTCACCAGTCCTGGCTGCAAGTATGCAGTCTGTCTGGGTCTCCCCCAGGCTACCAGACCCACATGCTTGTCTCCTAGCCTCACTGCATGTAACTGCATAAGTATATAGTACTGCCTCATCCAAATCCTTCCCTCTCAGGACATCTGCAGGATGGTAGTTCCGTACCCCTGTTGTCTCAAGACAACCTATGATTGGCATTTTGTCTTTCCCACTTACTGGCTCTCTCATCTTTAGTTCCCCACCTTGCCTCTGTGGACACCTGTATGCCACATGGCCCCACTGGGTGCATTCAAAACGTTTAACCCTAGCTCCTGGATGTGTACCTGGACTGGTGATCCTCCAAAAAAAGGAAGCCAATCTGCTGGTCCCCTGCCATAAACAAACTCTACAACAGAAGAAAGAAACTGTTGGAAAAAGAGTAAAATCCCATGATTGGAGAAACTCCGTGGTCAGCCTCAGTAAGAAGCTGAGATCCCTCATAAAATCCTCCAAAGCTATTTACGAAAACAAAATCGCCACTGACTCTAAAGACAACCACAAAGCATTCTATAGCTATGTCAAGAATCTCAATGGCAACACTCAGATCTGCTCTGAGTTACAGCACAATGACACTAAATATACAGAACCAACTGATATTGCCAACATCCTGGCAGATAGGTTCAGTGCTAACTTTACCCCCCTGTCATCCTCTAAAGGGCCCATCTCTATACCACAAGAATGCAAAGTTCCTGTAATCATGGCTGCACAGGTAAAAAACACACTATCCAAAGCCAAGAACACAGCATCTATGGGACCTGACAACATCCCATGCTGTGTTCTACATGAACTACAGAATGAACTGGCACCCCACCTAAGTACCATGTTCAATCATAGCCTCACCTCAGGCTATGTGCCCACTGAATGATGCACAGCAACGATTATCCCACTCCACAAAGGGGGAGCCACCACGGACCCTGGAAACTACCACCCCATTAGCCTAACGAGCCTGGTCTGCAAGGCTATGGAACGTATCATCATGGAACTTATAAACAATGACATTGGTAATCTCCAAACAAAGGACCCCACCCAGTTTGGGTTTGTAAAAGGCAGATCATGTCTTCTAAACCTGATAGACTTCTTTGAAGCAGTCACCAAAGCCATAGATGAGGGTAAGGTTGTTCACACAGCCTATCTAGATCTCGCCAAGGCTTTCAACACCATTCCCCACTCTGGAATTATAGATAAACTCACTAAACTAGGTATAAATCCCTATGTCACAAGATGGGTTGCCAACTGGCTCACTGACAGAATGCACACTGTGAAAGTAGCAGACTGCAAATCCAACTTTAGACCAATGACAAGTGGAGTACCACAGGGTTCAGCCCTGGGTCTTCTCCTGTTTGGTATATACTTCTCTGAAGTACAGGCTAACACAGAAGGTCTTTGGCTAATAAAGTTCACAGATGACTGCAAACTAGGAGCCATAATCAAAACTCCAAAAGATGTGGACATCCTACAAAAGGGCCTCGCTGAGACAGATGCCTGGTGTCAAAGCCATGGCCTCAAGCTCAATGCCAAAAAGTGCATTGTCATCCCCATTTTGACACTTAGGTTTTCCCAGTATACACATTACATCATTTTGACACTTAGTCTGGAGTTCCCAGGCCACACCGAAACTGCATTTACATTCTTTTACACTTGGAGCAATAAAGGACATTCCACATGTAAATTCTGGTCATTAACTTTAGCCTTAAAACAATAGTCAGAATGCTTACTCCAGACTCATCGACTCCAAATTCTAACTTCAAAGGACATACAAAACATAATTTTAATTTTGGAGAACATTTGAAATGCTTGGCTTAGTTTTCCTTACAGCAGATGGCAATGTTGCTACAATCCTGAAGTTCACATTTTACAGTGTTTTCTTTCATTTAAGAAACAAGCCTGTATTTTATATTTATATTTACAAATGCCATAATTATGTATCAACATCTATTTGACTGGGCTGGCAGCCTTCATGTCTTCTCTACCAGTCTTCACAGAAAGATTGGAGGCTGAGCAGATCAGTGTAGAGTCATCTGTGTTGTGAATAACAGTGGCAAGTTTTGATTCTTTGTACATGTTATTTATGTAGATGTTGAATTTATGGGTACTAGTTTCGAGCCTTGGAGGATACTTGTTGTCATTAAGAGTAAGGCTGGATGGGAGTCATTCCATTTTACAGACTGGGTGTGATTGTTTATTTAACTAGAAAAAACATATAATAGTGGGAGATGCAAGGCCAATAATTTGGAATCTTAGCAGAAGAACTTGGTGTGAAACTATATCAAAGGCTTTTGATATGTTAAGGGAAAGACTGGAGATGATAAGACCTTATTTTAAAATTTAATTTGCAGTATCAAGAACCTGTAGAAGGGCTGCTTTAGTCCTGTGATGCATAGGAAAGAGTAGTTGGTTTTCAAGTTAAAAGCTTAGAATTTGTTGACGGATACATTTCTCAAATACTTTGGACAGTGGAGGGAAGATTGCTATTATGTGATAGATTGGTGAATGTGTCAGCATTTTCTACTTAGATTATGAAAGAGACTTTACATAGGGCTGGGATGTGGTTTTCTGTTATGGCACTATTAATGAGGATGAATACTGGATAACTAAGGGTCTACTTTAGAAAGACGAAAATGTAAACTCTCTAATGCTCACATGAGCGAATAATTAGAAACTCGAAAGTGGTATTTTGGGATCACAGTACAGTGAAGATCGGAATATTTGCCCTTTCCTCAATGTAGTGAGATCTCGGAGTAGGAATATATATTTAGAGTTTGTGATTATTCGCTTATGTGAGCGTTCGAGAGTTGGCGTTTTCGGTTTTATGACATAGGCCCGGTAACTAATACTGTCGGCAACTATGTTGAGATATTCAGCTGGTAGATGGTCAGGTGCCGTGTTGTGAGTTTCAGTTTTTGAATGCCTTTTTCATGGTATGTCTGGTTGCTTTTTAAGATGAATTGGGGTAAGGAGTGTGGTCAATGGGGGGGGGGGTAAGTGGGATTGGCTTGGATTATTATTGGGGACATGAGTACGGTACAAGTTAAGAAGTGGTTATTGAATTTACCTGATATGTCATATCTGTGTGTGCAAATAAGCAGTCTAGAATGGATGTTTTTTTTTTAAAACATTGTCAATTCTGGTTGGTTCCTTTAAACTGAGTGAAGAAAAACAGTTAATATTGTGGGATGGAGAGTTGGTTTCACCCTGAAAAAAAGAGGTTTCTTGATTGGTGGTAGAGAATAAGCAACTAGGTATATTTTCAGTTGTATTGGCATTATTGGGGGTAGGGAGATGTAGACAGCTACAATGAATATGGAGTTTTGGTTGTTCATTAAAGGTTTAGTTCTTAGTAGCTTTTCATTGTTAATTTATGGAACTTTTGGCAGTAGGTATAACATTCTAATGTGCCTTAAATGATGATATTCAGTCCACTTGACAATTTACCTATTCCATCTTTCCTAATGATAATGAAGCTAGGAGGTATAATTTCTCCATCTTTATTTATTTATTTTTTACATTTTAACCAGGTTTTTCTGATTGTTAAAATGTGTGTGTGTGTGTGTGTGTGTGTGTGTGTGTGTGTGTGTGTGTGTGTGTGTGTGTGAGCTGGAATTCTATGTATGCATGTAGTTCAGATATTTTGTTACAGATAATGTGGACATTGTGATTGCACATTTATAGACTAGAGGAAGATGCTGGGATTTGTTGTATTTGAGAAGTATATTGAGTAGAGATGTTTACAGGAGGGGATTTAGGTGGGTTGGGTGTGGGGAGTGTTTTGAAAGGAGGGAATTTGGGCTAGGATTGGGGTATACATTTCCACTTTATGTTAGTGTATTGAGGTAGGTGGTAGAATTCTTAAGTTTAGAGAGTAGTAATGTTTTTCCTTTTTTATTTTGGTATGTAGGGTTTTGGTAGCTTTGGTACACTGTAGCAGAAGACTTTTTTTTTAATAAAATTGTGTGTGTGTTAAAGACTGGATGTCAGATTAGGGTACTGTAGTAGTGGAAAGGGGTTAAAGGAGCTGTTGTTGTGGACTTTGGTTGTGTGTGGAGACAGAAGGATTCATATTAGGTTGGGTTGTGATAGTTAGGGTGCCAAGTAGGGGAAGTAACAGTAGGTACATGATGAAAACTGTGCATGTGTGGGAGATACTGCTAGAGACTGATGAAAAGAAGAGGGAAGGAAACAGAGTGGGTGTTTACCTCGGGGAGGTAAGAGTCGGGGAAAAGTGTATGATGGGGATGTGTTACCTACCTTGATTGTCTGAATAGCTTTGAAGTCATATATATTTTTTTGATTGGTTGATTGTCTAGATTTCTACAGGTTGTTCTGAGTCAGATGGTAGGTAGTTCAGGTGATGTGTTGTAATTAATAAATGTAATGATGTGGGGTGTGTGTAGCAAATGGTACAGAGTGCAGAATAGTGTGGCTGAGCCGAGCAAGACTAGTCTGCAGAGAAATAGAGATCTTTTAAACTACTCTTCTCATTTCCTGCCTCACGTAGGATGCATGTTGTCAGTGAACAAGGAAGTTTGTATTTTTTCACACACACACACACACACACACACACACACACACACACACACACACACACACACACACACACACACGTATTGATTGCACAAGTGGTGTCTAATGTAAAAGATTCGATATTAAGGAAATGGACTTCTCTCACTGTTATTTGTCTGTGTTTGTGGACATGGATGAGCTTGGGATACAGACAGAGGTTAGGGAGACTTGGGATTGAATGAACTGCACACATAATTGGATGTAATGTGATGGACTGCAAAACTGAGCAGACAAATGCTTCATCCTATTCCCTTCTCATGATTTGGACTGACACTTGCTTTCATGTTTTTCAGTCAAGGCTACACATTCTTGTTTTGCAAAAACTGGCTCATTAGCAAGCTGTGGGTGATGCATGCACAGCTCAGTATTCTTACCAGTTGCTGTTTAACCATTCATTAGTTGTTACCGGCCTGTAAGGTATGAATTCCAGTAATCACTTGAGACTCCTGCAATAAGAAGCAAACTTGGGCCTCGGCTGGAGTGATTTGGTCCTACACCATATAAACCCTATTTTTCACAAACAATCTCCCCATGATAGTGCTAATCAAAGCAGCAGTTCAATAATGAAGCCAAGAAGATTCATATAACCACAAAACAGCCTTTTGTGCAACAACTCTGCCCCATCTCCATTATGCATACCTTCCTGTGCCACTGTTTCAAGTATTCTGAGAATTTGGAAGGCCTCATTCCTCAGGTCAGAAGTCCTCTATACCCCCATAGGGAACACTGAGTATTTGTTCTATGGTGTGCACCTCAGACAGAGAAACTGACAAGATACATGGGGTCAGGAAGGTAATTGGCCATGACCCTATGCAGAGTAGCCTTTAGGGTTTTTTTTTTCCCTACAGGAAAATGTTGCTAAGATGCATAATCTGTTAAATCTGAGAAAAAGTCCAAAACACTCAGCAATGATGCCATCTGGTTGTTCAGCAGCCCAGACTGTTGTTACAGAGAAAACACATAGAAACACTGCATAATTAAATGCAGCAGTCCACTTTTCATAGCTTATAAATAACATAGAACAAAAGTTTCAGACAACCTGCTACACATCCTAAGCTCATCCATATTGGCAACATATTTAGTAAGCAACAAATAAGAATGCATGAAAAAGGTAAAAAAAATGGTGCCCAGACTGCTCAGCTAAGAATATCATGTTTTGCAAGTGATCACCTGGAGCTGTGGTACTTGGCAGGTGGGAAACAAGTATTTATTTGATATATGGGAGGAGTAACTGAAGAAGAAACTGAGGCATATCAAAGTTAAATGCTTTAAGAAAAGCTGATATCTCAGCAAAAAGCCACTATTTCTGGAAGCTTTTTTTCACAGAATGTGTAACACATCAGCAGCAAACACATTTGTAAGAGGCACTGCATGACAGAGAATTATACTTTTACTGAGGCCACTGAAAAATAGCTTCTCATCTCAGTTCTTCCATTCTAAGTGAATGTAACAGTGCTGTGACAGTACAGCTTTGTTTGTGTCTTTCGGCTTTTCCCAGTTAGGGGTCGCCACAGCGGAACTCAGGTCTGCTAATGATTGGCAGCAGAGTTTTACGTACTGGCTTGCCGGGCCTAACGCACAACCTTCAACGAAGGAACGCCCATTCATGCATGTTGCTACACAGAAGACGCTCTAACTGAGAATCGAACGGGCAACATCTAACTGTGAGGCGACAACGCTACCGCAGCACCACCACCGCAGTATGCTATGGGCACTAAAATCTCAAATACAGTGGACTTGCAGTGTATTATGGGCTAGATTTTATTTTAGAACAAAACTAATTCTCATCAGGATGTCTGCCCCCAGGAGGGCAGTAAGGGGTACAAAAAGAATAAAATTAGTATTTACTACTTCAGTGTGGTACATACAGGTTTGCAATGAGCCAAACGTAAGGAAAAGTGAAAAAATATATATTTTTCAATTATTTTCCTGTAGTGGTCCTTTAACTACAAATCTTAAGAAATGTGAACCATAGATTAAGTATCCCAAATCACAATAACATTACACAATATTCAAAATTTAAAGCAGCACAAATATGTTTATATTCATGGAAAAATAATTATAAATGTGCAACTTTATTAAAAAAAAAAGGTAACAAAATTCAAGTCTGGAACAGCAGTAGAGGCAATTAATGGTTCCAGACATCTGTTACTGCAGTGGAAAGCATTCAATAATAAAACCAGAATCTGCTTTATTCGAGTTCAAACAAAAACATTAATGTTTACAAGATCTGCCAGAACTAAAGATGAAGAAAATAAGTAACAGTTCTGAGCATCAATCAAAACCTCATTCTGTCAAAAAAAAAAAAAAAAAAAAAAAAAAAAACAGAAGAGAGACAGAGAGAGAGGGAGAATGTAAAAGACAATAACAAGCCTGAAAAGGAAAATCTGTAAAGTCAGCACATCTTTTTCTATATCAGTGAAACAATATTTTAGCTAAAACACCTGTAACCTGAGTAGTAACAACCCTACTGAATTTACTTATGCCTCTAGAAAAAATACTTATGTAATCTATTGCGTGCATTAAAGATTCATTAATACAAGGATGCAAAGATTAAAATGACACGAGAATGTTAAAATGGTTAACATTTTAGCTTGAAGACAGTCGGACTTAAACTTGAAAACTGTTGACATGGTTCTTTTAAACTGAAGGCATCTATATTTAGGATCATGGAATTTTGTGAAATCCTTTTTTGTTGGACACTATATACTTAATGTCAGTTACAGTGGCAATCACTGTTGTTAGTCTACTTTTGTGTAGAAATAATGTGTGTGTTTGATGGGGAAAAATGCAAGAAAAGCCCTGCACTGTGTAATACCTTAAACCTCCTGTAGTGGAGGCCCATGTAATATACACAAATTACCCCCTTAAGGACATACCAGTCTATCAGCTACATGGCTTCAGAATGCCTATAACTTCTTTTTAAGTCCTTATGGGTGCATTCAAGATTTGTTGTGTCAATCCTTAATGTTCACAAATGATTTAGAATAAGAGACAGAGGTTAGCTGGCAATATCAGTTGGGAATAAATGGAACAAAAAGTGAGGGAATGGAGAAAAAAGGAAATAAACAGAAGGACTGGAATAGAATACATGGCAAGGACGGACTGGAAATGTAGGCATAGTAGTAAGCCAGTGTGTTAATGAATGCGTAAAATAGCTTTAATGGTCTAGCAGATCAATGCAGTAAATATCTGGCTAAGACAGAAAAAGCAGGAAATGAAGCATAAGCCCATATAGTGGTCATAGGATTTGAATTATCTTCTTTACTAAAGGAGCTGTCTGTGGAAGCGATAGAAAACTCCAGCTTTTTAGATACTAGTCCAAATATTTTGTAGAGAGACATGAAAGATTATGAGCAGAAATCATGGTTGTCACTGTAAATGTGACTGACAAGGGTAATGGTGACAGGACCATAGACTGACAGAATGTTAGATAATAAGATTTCTGAATCTTGGTGTGACGCTTTATGAGAAGACTCTGTCCTATTTTAGATTTAGAAACTAGTCTATGACCCTCCCCAAAAAATATTGAGTTAAATACTGCATTAATTAGAAAATAATAAGGTGGCTGCTGTGGTCCAGTGGTTAGCATTGTTGTTTCACAGCAATAGGTTCTCTAGTTCAATTCTTGGCTGGGGTGCCTTCTGTGTAGAGTTTGCATGCCCTCCTGTGGTCACATTGGTTTTCTCTGGGTGCTCTGGTTTCCTCCCACATTCCAAAGACATGCAGTAGGTGGATTGGACACTCTAAAATTGGCCATAGGTAAGAGTGTGTGAGTGGTATGACTGAACTACTGCAGCAGGGTTAACCACCTGGTGGTGTAAACCTTGGCTTGAGATGATTGTCACCGCAGAAGTGACACCCAAACCCCATATGCAAAAAGGGGTTGAGATTCTGAAGTCTTAATTTTCTGCAGAATTACAGAACCTAACACGTGATTTGGGTTCATAGGGTCATAGGTTCATAGGTAGGTACTAGGCTATTGGCCCAAGGGCCTACGTAAGCCTAGCCGACAAGGTTCCCTGGCTTACGCCACCCAAGAAAGTTATTTTCCTGTGCCACTGTCGAGCAGAGACACAGAAGTGATCCCTGGGGTGTATTTCCTATTTCCCATTCACTCATCAAGATTCTTCTTGAAGAGTGCTAATGAGGAACTTTGCTTGACATAGATGGGTAGCCTGTTCCAGAGTATGGGAAGTCTCTGGGACAGGAATCTATCCCTCCAGCATGTCCTGTTTATTGTGGTGACAAGGTTTAGGTCCCTAGAGCATGTAGCTCAGAGGGATGTGATTTCTTTAGGTGTAGCATGTCCAACAGCTCTGGGTTTGACATAGCTTTATATGTTAGGCAGAGATCACCTCGGAGTAGGTGATATGCTACTGAATAAAGCTGGAGTTTTTTTGAGATGAGTGTAGGGCATTTGTTTGAGGCCAGTAATCCTCTTTGTGAGGTGCTTCTGTGGCCTTTCCAGCTGCTGCAGATGTCTTGTAAGGTACATTCCAAAAGGGGTGTTGTACTCTATAATGGGTCTAATGAGTGTCGAGTAGAGGGGAACAATGACCTCTTTTTCCTGGATGAGAACCCTTCTATGATGAGGTGTGCCATGGAGAAGGACTTCCTGACTACTGTGGCGATGTGACTATCAAAGGAGAGACTACTGTCCACCTGGGTCCCAAGGTCTCTTATCACACATTCGGTGTTAAGTAGATTGCTGCCTATGTGGTAGTTCATGGGTACAGAGTTTTTACCAAAGGGGATGACACTGCACTTTTTGGCATTGAGCTTGAGGCCATGGCTCTGACACCAGGCATCTGTCTCAGCGAGGCCCTTCTGTAGGATGTCCACAGCATTTGGGGACTTGACTATGGCTCCTAGTTTGCAGTCATCTGTGAACTTCATTAGCCAGAGGCCTTCTGTGTTAGCCTGTACTTCAGAGAAGTAGATACCAAACAGGAGAGGTCCCAGGACTGAACCCTGTGGTACTCCACAGGGTTAGGTCCTTTTTGTTGAGAGCAATTTCACAGAGTAGGGCAAGTTGTTGAAAGCTACTTCTTTCAAAATGTTACATTCCCAGGTCCACCCAACCCTACACATGTCTAGTTTAATCCTCAGTCCTGTTCCTTAGATATTCTAACTCTTGGATTTTTACCATTACAGACACGATGAGTTATCCTTCTTTATGAACTTACTCTTGATCAAATGAATTGCATATACCTACCAGAAGTACAAACACATTGAACCTGATACTCACAAACATGGGAGAACACTGCACCCTCCATCAGTGTCATGGTGTCTCTAGTAAGGCCAGACAACAAAACAGTCTCCTTCAAAATAAAAATCAGTTCTATAACCTCAGTAAACCCTGTCACAGTTAGGAACTACTCCAAGGTAAACTACCTTTTATTAAGGAATAACCTGTCAAAATTTCAAGCCTCTCCAAACACAGATAACACAGCAGCCTCTACAAAATTATTCAATGAAGCTCTGTACAACCATGTCAATGAATGCATAGAGGCAGCTGTGCCTACCAGAAGTAAGCCCAAAACTAACTTAAAAATTTCAAACCACTTGAATGGAATGGAAAATTAAACAGGTTGCACAACAACAAAAAAGTTATAGATAAAATTAGGAAATTTAAAATAAAAAATGATAAAACTCCCTCATCAAACTAAATAGACAACTAATATGACTACTTAAGTTCATCAAAGCAAATTTTGAGGTAAAGATAGAGTTCCAGGCTAAGGACAACCATAAGGCCTTCTTCAGCTATGTCCAAAACCTCAAAGGCAACACACAACAGTATGTTCAATTGCTGATAAATTAATCCACATTCATGGAACAGGGAGATATAACAAGTTTTCTGGCTAACAAATTCAGCCTCAACTTTATCCCCTTCTCACCCCAAGCCAGCCCCAGGAAATAATATCTAATATAACCCCTCCTGCTATCAGTAAAATACACTCTCTAAGGCCAAGAATACAACTTAGATGGTCCCTGATAATATCCAAAGATGCCTTCTAAATAGGGTGAAATATGACCTATCTGGGCCACCAGAGTCACTACTCAGTCATAGCCTCTGAACAGCCTTTGTACTATGAGAATGGAGGAATGCAACAGTCATCTCTCTACACAAGGGAGGGCATTCAATTGATGGTGGGAATTACAGATCCATTAGATGGACTGGTCTCATATGCAAAGCCATGGAAAGAATTATCATGAAAATGATTAACAATGACATAGGAAACCTTCAGACACTGGACTTAACCCACTTTGCATTTGTCAAAGGCAGGTCATGTCTACTGAAAATGGTGGACCTTTTTGAGAAGGTCACTAAGGTAAAGGATGAAAACAAAATGGTGAATACTGCCTACCTTTGCCTAGCTGTGGCATTTAATACAATGTCCTACTGGAGCATTTTAAACAAACTTGTTGAATTAGGCATAAACCCCATGTAACCCACTGGATAGCAAGCTGTCTCACAGATAGGACCCAGGAGATTAGGACTGAAGAGACCACCTCCACAAAGAGGCCGGTGACAAGTGGAGTCCCCAGGGCTTTGTGCTGGGTCTGCTTCTATGTGGCATCTATTTCTTGAAAGTCAAGTCTAATGACAAGGGCCTCTGACTTACCAAGTTTGCAGAAAATAGCAAGCTGGGAACAATCATAGCATTTTCAAAACAATGCTTCCACATGTATGGCAAGGTGCAAAGGCCAAAATCAAATCCAAAAACAACAAAAACAGCCAGCACTCAGAGTGTGAAGTTGAAATAATTTAAAGTTATTTATTGACCAGCAAAGTAAATCTCATTAAAAGATGAAAACAATACAGACAGGTTTTGGATAATACTAGCTTTCATCAGTGTATAAAACATAAAGCCACACAACTCAGTAAATACTTATACATGCGCTAGCAAACCTACTGTCATTGGGTAATCATAAGTGCTCATTTAGGCCAGGTGAGAGTAACCCACCTAGTCTAATTATCCAAGTTTTCTTTTTATTCAAAATATTATGCCATCTTGCTTTATTATTCCTGTCACCCTGAATTTTATCAATTATAACAAACATAAAATGTGCAGTAGGATGTCTACTAGTGTG